>NW_019387901.1:6651-8701 GCF_000671375.1 Centruroides sculpturatus | reverse complement strand
AGTCCATAAATGTGTTCTTTCAAAAGTTGCATTTTGTCAGACATTGCTGATGCATCTATTTTCAGTGAAATGTGATGAAATTCTCCCTGGTTATTTTACTGATATACCAACATCCAATGTTCTAGAAAATTTTCCCCAGTCATTTTTTTAAAAAAATCAAAATGTCTAAATTTTATCTTTACAGCCTGATATAATACTAGAGAGATCTCTTTCACACCTGGATAAATACTAGTCATACTGCGTTATTTTTAATCTTACAAATTATCATGGTGTTCTTACTGTATCTAAAACCTACTACTTAAAANGTCTTGCAAACGAGATCATGAGTCTTCGTTGCAGTGTGGTCACTTTTAAAGTGACAACAGTCCACAAATGTGTTCTTTCAAAAGTTGCATTTTGTCAGACATTGCTGATGCATCTATTTTCAGTGATATGTGATGAAATTCTCCCTGGTTATTCTACTGATATACCAACATCAAATGTTCTAGAACATTTTCCCCAGTCATTTTTAAAAAAATCAAAATGTCTAAATTTTATCTTTACAACTTGATGTAATACTAGAGAGATCTCTTTCGCACCTGGATAAATATTACGTTATTTTTAATCTTACAAATTATCATGGTGTTCTTACTGTATCTAAAACTTACTACTTAAAAACAATTTTATAAACTTACAACTGACTATATATTTTAAAAAAAAACATTTTTTCATTTCAAATTTCTGTATTCATTTAATATTTATTTTTTATTAACAATAATTTTCATTAGAGTATATTAAAAACTTTTAAAATAAAATCTATTGTTTATCATAATCTAAGATAAACAATAATGTAAAAAAAAATTGAAAATACTGCCTTTGAATATGAAGTCTCATTCTATTGATAATATTTTGTTAAGTACAAAAATAGCAAATGTTTTTGATATTTTAGAAATCTTGAATTACTATTGTTACTCTGAATATAACTAAAAAATTCAATATCAAAATATCTAGTTATAATAATTCGTATTTTGTAACAGTTAATAAATTATAAAACAATAATCACTTAAGTTACATAGAATTAAAATTAAAGATCAACTTTGACTGTATAAAAATGTGATACCTTTCCTCATTATAAAATATTATCAGTGGCGCATTATCCTATGAGCAAAAGGGAAAATTGTTTGGGGCCCCAAACTAATCTTTCATAACATTTCCCCTAAAACATTCCCTCGAAGAAAAATGTCTATTAACACTGTATATGGGCTCCCTAATTCAAATTCGCCTGGGTATCACGAAGCTATAATATACCACTGAGAGTTGTTTGGGATACGGCAACTCAACACCTGAGCGATTTACCAAGGAGGAAATGCCACCCGGGAGCACTTTCTATGAGAAAATTGGCCCCATTTAGTGTGTTTAGACATTGTGAAAGAAGCCAGGAAAACACGTGGCCAGATCGTTGGTGAAGAGCGAATCCACGACCAGTGTTCAATGATTTTGTCCACTCATCAGTGTAAAGATGGCTATGTTAAAAATATAAATTTAACTTATGATTGATAATATTTAAGTGTCAGACATAATTTTATCATTGATTGTTATACTTAACAATGATATTCGGTCTTACGTATTGGCATAATATCAAAATTAAGATAGCGACGTGCCATTCTGCAGATGGAAGTCATCTGCTGAAATTAACGATGTCGGAAAAGTCGCCTCATCATCCGATTTCACGGGAAGACTGGAGACAAAGCTACAAAGATTAAATTCAATATAATGCATGTAAGCCAACAGATCGAGAATTAAAGCATCGATTTTTCTACTGGTAATCCGAAGTCGAGGTGCATTTTTCAAAACAAATATTGTTCTAACTTGGAAGATAATGATCTTGAGACGTGCTGTAATACTGATCCTCATCTTCCGAAACTAAAATCGTGCGGTGAAACTAAAGAGAAGAAACTGTGTTTATGTAATCATCAAGAGAGAGAAAAGGAAGATGATTTTTCTAACGATACAAAAGATTATTTTCAAAAAAAGAAAAGAAAATTGAGCAAGGAGCACTTTGATCTATGCA
>NW_019387901.1:0-4406 GCF_000671375.1 Centruroides sculpturatus | reverse complement strand
TAATAGGAATCATTTTTGAATAATTTTTAATGAATATTCCACACATTTTTTCTCATTACCATTTCGGAAAAAGATTTTGTAAACAGTTATGTCTAGTAAAGAAAAGTCTTTTTTTATTGTTACATAATTCATTTTTTACGTGAATTTTTTTTTGGCGATAGTTTTTGGCGATACCCCCGAAAGAATTTAACAGATAAATCCATCCCTCACCACTGCCACATGATCACTGTGGACGGATATATCCATTCCTCACTGGTTAATGTGCAAAATTTTGTTCAAATTGATCAAAACATTACTTCACAAAATGTGCTTCAGTGATTTGTCATAAAATTGTAATTGCCATGCAGTTGCATTGCCAATTATGTTATGTAGACTATTAATTAACAGTTCTAGACCTTTGTTTCTAAAGTTATTAATTAATTAATTTTAGATATAACCATATAGGTTATTTATCATGAGATGACAACCTAAATGCCATCCTCTGTCCAAATTGATTTACTAGCCTTATAAAAGCCCAATAACAATTTGACAGTTCAATTAAAAACTTAAATGTATTGGATTGGTTGTTGTTATTAATTAATACAGTCATCATCTGTTCACAGCACCACTGCAAAAGAAAGCTTATGATGTTGTGGTGCTAACGGCAGGACATGTAGCAGTCACCTTGCATGCAAATGCAAATTTGCATGCATGGTGACTGCTACTGAAATTTGCTTTTGCTAATTGTCTACCAACAATATGAGAAGAGGGTTCTGTAACAAAGTTTCCATGTCTCTGATGGTGGACAAAGATGTCATTGAGGCTGTTTTTGCTTGTCTCATAAGATAATGAGTCTGTCTGGAGTGTCCAGAGCCTGCCTGCCATGTATGTGCCCCCTCACTTATTCACCTGCTCCCAACACCTCCTCACAATCAGATTAGAATGGCTCAGGAATGGATAGTGTGCAATTCAGCAAAATGCTTGATTCCATCAGCCTAATGACGTGGCCTTTCTCAAACTCAAACTGGGCATGTCTTTGACTGCATCATACAGGCTTGCATGAAGTTTGAAGAACTCCAATCCAAACAACAGATAAACTGAAAATTCTAAACACAGTCACTCTTTGTAAATCTTTTTGCAGGATGTTGAGCAATGAATTTAAGTCAACCTGGTTAGAATTACTTGGCATACAATCAGATAGCCAATGAAAAAGAAATTTAATTTTATTGGAATTTACAAAAATTTTATTATACAGCTTAGCTATTTAAAAATTTCTACAGTTTGCACACTTTATATGGTAATAATAAACATAATACTTTCAAAACAAAACTTAATTTTCTTAAACAACCAACAACTTAACCTTTGTAGAGAAGATTAGTCAGATATAGTGCTATCATGATGTAGTGGAGAATAAACGTGGGAAAATGTTTAAGAATTTTTCCACCCGTTTTTCTTGTTTCCGTTTCAGAAAAAAATTTTTTAAACAGTTACGTCTAGTATAGAAAAAAAAAATCTTTCTTTATTGTAACGTAATTCCTTTTTATGTGAATTTTTTTCGCGGTAATTTTTGGCTAAAATTTTTTTGCGAATATCGACGTCATTCTCCAGTGCCACGTGATCGCCCTTGACGAGTATATCCGTCGATCACTGCAGAGCGGTTAATTTGAAAATTCACCTGAGAATTGGCTGAAAATAGTTATTAAGATTTTTATCACCATCACCTTTAAGGTTCAGAATCAATACTTTCTCAATATAATAGAGAAAATGAAAAAATATTTATCATGAGAATAATAAAATATTTTTAATAAGTAATCATCAAACATTTTTACAATTACAGATATCCCTCATACAACACAGCACTTCTACAACATGATTTTGCTCTAACACGAACCAAAAATTGGGGATATCCACTATACAACATGGTTTCCAGTTTCGCTCTAACATCATTCAAGAATTTGGAAAATCCTCCATACAAAATTTCACAATTTTTAACAACAAACTCTGTTATTCTTTATTTTTTTTATTCAATTGCAAGTTGTCTCAAATTTGCCCATGAATTTTAGAATATTGAAATTTTCATTTATTTTGTGCCTTTTGTCAGGTTTACTTTAATGAAAACTGATAGTGTAATTTATTTTTTTTCTTTGTTGTCCTAGCTTTCCTATCAACCAGCTGTTGTCTTTGTTGCTTTCAGACTTTAGCCCTTGAAACTATCACTGTGCTTTGTTTTTATAGATTAATCTCCATATTTAGTAAAGTTTATTTAAACATTTTTAGGTAAGTGTTATTAAACTTTTTTAACTATACATAAGTAAATGTTTGTAAAAATGACAAATAAAATACTCAAACTGTTCCCAACTTGAGCAATTCAGTATTTAAACACAAATTCTGGAAAGAAATTTGCTCATTACTCAACTGAACAAATGCGACCCTCTAGAACAAATTTTCAATTAATAACATTTTTATTTTGCCATTCATAAAAAAAATTATGATAAAAATTAAAAAAATTAAGATGTTGCTGATATTTCTGATCAAGATCAACAAAATAGCTCAGAAGATGACAATACTTTGTAAAAAGAAAATGCTCTCATTTAACTAAAAGCAATATCAATGCATCATACAGTATTTAATTGTGATTGTTAGTTAATTATTGATAATGAAAGTAATCAATAATTTATTTCCAAACATATTTCTCTTACAATAGTAACAAAAAGTATAGTAAACTTTTGTAAACTTATCCCATATTTTGAATTAATTCTTTATTTCATATAGCACAGATTTGCATAACATGGCACTATTCCAGAACATAATTAATGTGTTATATGAGGGATATCTGTAATTGTTTTTTCTCATATTTTATTGTTTTTATTGTATTTATTTTATTGTAAATTTTTGATAGTTATTGTATTTTTATATGAATAACAGATATTTGGAATACAAGTTTGAATTTGTAAAATTGCATTCTAATATGTTAATTTTCAAATTGAGTTAATAAGGACTACACTGATGGCATTGTTATATATTTAGAATGTATTTTTCTTCTTTGAAGAAGGTCATTAAAACAACCAAAAACATTAAAGTATAATTAAAAGTATACTGCATTTAAAGGTATCAGTGTGAAATTAATAAAGCAATTTTTAACATGTTTGAAATTTTCTATTTAGTTTCTTATTTAAAGTTTTTCAGAAATGATCATTTGTTCAAAATCTTAAATCTCCAAAAGTTCTTAACTGATTGCTTTGAAATTTTGACACAACATTGCATTCAAATACATACGTTTTTATATTACATAGATGTTGAAATTCCCCGAGGGAGAGAGGGACAAAATTAAGGCTTACCGTGAAGAACTGGTCTTCTATTATTCTATTTTAGATGTGGTTTTTTGCATTTTTGATTGCGTTTTAATAGGATACGTCAAGAGATTGTACACTAAGAAGGAATTTTTCGAAATCCCCCCGCAGGGAGTGTTATACATTTATAATAAATACATTTTGGGCCACAGCAATGCGTGGCTGGGTACAGCTAGTCTATTATAAATTAGATTTTCTCAAAAAAATACTGTAAATAAAAAATTCTAATAAATAAATAAAAAATTTCTGCTTTCAAATTTGAATAAATTGAAAATGGTGCAATACTTTAAAGGTACTTACCATATCTGTAGTAATTTTAAAAGGAAAACCAAATTCTGCCCATGCTTTAAATGTAATTCTATTTAAAAGACGAACCTAAAATTAATAAAAGACAAAATGATAAATAATATGCACTTTCTAATTACTCATCAATTCAAAATAAAATAATTGAGTTTTATCATTTTTTTTGGTTATTCATTTGAAGAAATTTTGATAAATTATTCATACAGGTATACCTCGACTTACGTCGTTTTGAGTTACATCGTTCCCGATTATACATCATTTGTCAAAAAAGTATATGAAAAAATAAAAATCAAGTTTAAGTCATTTTATTCTACTTTACGTCTGTCCACCACAAATATTGAAGTCGTAATATCACAAGAAAAGCATTTAAAGCACAAAATCATAATAAAATATATACATTTATAAGTATGTACTGTATTTACAGTACATGCATTCATAAAGTTAGATTACTTTTTTCTGTACTATATTACAAACTAAAATTTATTTGTAAGCTTAAAATAGATCCTTATTAACCATATACTATTAAAAATACATTAATACATAAAATACAGAACCGGGAATGGTAATTTATGGTTTAGCCTAGTGACACGTAAATTCGACTTATATCATTTTTCGACTTACGTTGACTCTCCTGGAACCAATTACTGATATAAGGCGAGGTATACCTGTATTTTCATGAAAAATTTATTTTTATATTGTAGAAATAATATTCAAAAGTTTTTTCTTGGTTAAAAAATAAACAATTTCTCCAAATCATAAATTAGTAGTAAAAAT
>NW_019387900.1:0-8618 GCF_000671375.1 Centruroides sculpturatus | reverse complement strand
CTTTGGAAAGATCTATCCTTCCCGCATCCAACTATAAAATTTATATTGTTTTATAAGCTTTTTATTGATCATTGATATCAGGAAAAAAAAGAGGTAAAAGGTCAATTCTTTTCGTTTAAAAAAATATCTCAAGATAAGTCTTGTTTAGCTTTTTTTGGTATAAAGTTAAGTCAGCTGCAGGAGTATGTTTGTCTTCAAGATACATTTTTGGATTTAACCCTGGCCTCGAGGGAATCGTTTCTTTCCCCCCTTCGAGCATTACTTTCTTCACAATGTCACTCTCGTATCCTTTACACAACATCAAAACCTTGTTTTTAGAAATCCTTTAAACAATTTATCATAGTCGACTTATTCTTTTTCTTTCTTAATATTAATGTATCTCCTCACTCATCACTTATAAAATGTATATAAACATTTTAGCAAGTAATTCTTGAATCATCTTTATCAGAATGTTGCTTGATTTAAAGGACATTTACGTAGAAAACGTAGAGTTTATGAGAGTTTATATATAATAATTTTACTATAAATTAAGAAAAATGGGTTTATAATAGAGAGATATCACCAAAAGAAAAACAGTAATTTGTATGTAAATTTTTTCTCGTATTTTTACACTTACAATACTAACTTTTCTTCAATTTTATCATCTTTATTATCATTAAAATTCAGAAAAAATAATATTTTAATTATTTTATATTATTCTTCCTGTTTCTTTTCCCTCTCTTAACTTCTCGTCCCCATTCATTTTATCCACATTTGTTTGTTTTCTGTGTAATTTTCTTTATTACAAATCAATTTCTAGATAAAAAAGTTACCTTTTTAAGCAATTATAAGTTCAAATTTTTCAGTGTAAACATCATTAAAGCAAGTAATCTACTGATGAAGAAGATGATGCACGAATAAGGAGATGCTAAGTTAAGAGAGAAAAGGTGAAGAGAGGAAGAAAATATAACTTAAAATATAAATTTTATTTAGTTTAGATGATGATAAAGATAATAAATTTAAAGAAAAATAGTCATTACAAGTTTAAAAATAATAACAAAGACTTAAAACTTTGAAATAAAACTCATCCAATAAGTTCTGAACAAGACAGAAAAACCAATACACTAGTCTATAATAAAAATAAAAAGAAAAATAAAATAAAATAAAACAAATCAATAGAAAAAATAATAAATTAAAAAAAGATAGAATTAATTTTATTTATTTTTCTTTTAAAAAAAATAATAATAAAAATAAAGAACATCCTTCAGCGGCAACACAGTAACAAATAACAAATAACTTTTATCACACGTGCTAAAGTAAATTAAATAAAAGTAAATCTTTATAAGTAATTAATTTACTTAAAAAAATAAATAAATAATAAAATAATCAGAAGAAATAAAGAAAACAGTAATTTGAATTTTTTTTCTTCTTCTTAATTTCTACTCTTTTATCCGACAAATTAACTTGGTATTCTCATAAATAGCTCTTAATTATCCTACAGGGTGCCATTTCTATGTTTATCTTGTTCCTGTGAAAATACAGCAATGGCTTTGCTTGTATAGATGATGATGATTCTAAATGTTTCGGACGTAAATAAGGTTTTCGTAGAAGCAAAGTTCATCCACACACACACACAAGCACACACGCACAGACACACAGACACACACACAAACCAACCACGTGAATGTCGTGCCAATGAATGTTATCTCTTGCATACCAATGGAACTACAATCCCCATACCCAGCTTAGTGAGTGCAGAGGAGTGATTGTCATTAATATAACAGACTATACAGAGCTAGGAGTAGTAAATACACCACACCCATATTTAAATAGTCACCCCTATTGAGATTTTAATACGACTCAATTGTAGTTAATAGGTATGTGTATAAGTATACCTTGTCTATATTTGTTATGTCCACGGTTTAAGGCCAATGTACATATAACTAAGTAGTACCCTTTTGAATAATACATGCTTATCCCTCATACACTTACTACACCTGATAGTTGATGTTTAATGGATACTCGGTGTAAAATGGGTCTGAACTTTAGTTAACCCCTTTGCTATTAATGTATACAATTAAATCATTCTACAGCATCTCAACGGCTCCATAAAGTTTTAGATTTATATAATGGACAATGTTTAGTTCTTTTGGGGCCTTCTAAGTATCTTATATTTACATTATTTTCTTCCCATCATTAATTATTTTCCTGTATTTTCTAGTATGTCTGGATGTTTCAGGGGGTTAGAAACTTTGTTTTTCTATGTTTCTAATGTTGACAATCCACTATCAAAACATAAAAATAAGAGTTTTTACTCGATTTTTTTCTGTTTTTCTACATCAATCAGTACTCATCAGCGAGAGAAACTGTTTTTTTTTTCTGTAATTCTTAGAATATTAAAAATAAAAAACGTGTAAATGTTAATGTAATTCTTTTTTCCTTCTCTATAATATAAACAGAACACATTTTATTTGTTTATTTAGTCATCAGACTGGGTTACTTTTTTAATTCAAATA
Organism: Centruroides sculpturatus; assembly: GCF_000671375.1. NCBI lineage: Eukaryota > Metazoa > Arthropoda > Arachnida > Scorpiones > Buthidae > Centruroides > Centruroides sculpturatus. The sequence continues at coordinate 6,123 of NW_019387900.1, read as the reverse complement.
GGAGATAAATTCTTTCTCTTTTACATATTTAAACATACAAGAAATATATAAAAAGATATATAGGGCCTACTACAAGAGATGTTTTTAGAGATTTCACAAGAATTTTCAGTTTATTATGTCATAAACTGGATTTCAGTGAGGCAGGAACAGATTTGCACACGAGATAAACTACGAAGGCCTCACGTTATGAATATGTATCTTAAGGCCTCATATTTTTACTTGTATCATTATTTGATAGAAAGGAAGAGCCTGTAGGAATAGCTTAGGGCCTCAATCATGGAGAGAGGCAGTTTTCACTGCTCTTCGTACTGGATTACTCTTTTTTTTTTTATCAAGGCTTGGTCATACGAATTATTAACTATAATGATTTAATTTTGAATAAATTTTCGGCATTTTTAATAAAATTTTTCTTAAAAATATTTGTATTTTTGTTCAAAATTTAATTTAAGTTTAATTTTTTATTACAATTATAATATTTTTTAACCTTGTTTACGTTAAAAAGTGAAACTTTCTCAACTTTCGAATACGATGTAAAATCTGAGCAATGCTTCAGGGCTTTTGACTTAAAAATATTTTACATTTAAAAAATAAAAACGTTATAATTTAAAAATAGAAAAGGAAAGCAAAGAGTCATAAACGTTTGCATAATAAAAACTTAAATATATTTTTACTTATCTTCGCTTTAATAATGCAGGAAGTGAAAAGTGCTCTGAAGTACCCTCGCATAGAAGTAACATAAATAATTCTTACGTAGGCATTATTCTAGTTACAATTCATGATTCTAGATATTAAACCAGATAATTTTATCCCCCCGAGTAATTTATAGTCGGGTTTATTGCTACATAAAACGCAATAAAGGTATAAATATTTTTGATAAAGTTATCGCTAGTAGCGTATAAACAAACGTAGAAATACTGTATTCGTTTGTAGACATTAAATCCTTGTAAGTAAAATGCAAGTATTTCTGTCTGTCTGTCTGTAATTATTAACAGAAGAAGAAGAAAAAAAAAGAATCTAAAAAATACTTCACCCTACTTAAAAACATCTGTTTAGTCTAGGGAAAAGCTCCCCTTATGTTGCAACTGCAGCATCCGTGTCCAATGCGCCTCACGCTCTTAGATCCTTCACCCGTGCAACCTGTCATTATCTAACGACTCAACCATGTCATCAGCTAGAAAAGGGTCCTACAGTTTTGTCTCCGATTTTATAATCACGTGACAGGACGGTAGGGGGGAAAAATAATGACTTCATTCGCTAGGGTACAGTACATACAGCTTTACTTTTCTAAGCTTGCCAATCTATTATAGGATAAAACCTAGTGTTGCCTTGTGTTTGTAGCTGAGTATAGACTCTTCCATTATGCTCCAATGTGTACCATCTGTTGTAGAACTACATTTAAAATAATTAAGTATACTAAAACCTTGCTTTTCTCAGAAAAATGTTAAGTAATTCCCTTGTTGATGCCTATTTTTAGTGATGGAATTACTTTAATTCTTTGGTGATTATTTGTTCAAACAAAAATCTTAAAGGAAATGCTCCTTAAATTAGAAAAAAAAACATATCATTTAGATACATTTTCCTAATTTAAGAAGCTTCTCCTATAGGATTTTTCCTTAAATTAAGTAATTCTATGTATCTAATGCTTTAAAAAAGTTTACTTTCGTACTAAATAAACAAGTTTATACGAAATTTTGTATATTTCTACACACAATAATCGTGAAGAATGTTAAGGAATTTAGTGGAGTTGAATGTAAACAATAGAACCATTAACAAGATTAAAGAATATATAATACAGTATGTAAAGTACAAACTATCATGTATTATATAAATCAAAGAGTCTGTAGGCAAGATACAGACCCTATAACATATAGATAAAGAGATAAGTTTGAGGAAACAAGAACTCATCTATATTATTTACTCTCTCGACTTGCAACCCATTAAATAATAAAGTCGTGGGTATAGTCACATACCCACTATTGACGAATAATAAGGCATTTAATAAATATTTTACGTTTACCGTAATTTACGACCGCTTAAAATTATCTTCCATTCAATTTTATTTCACTTTACTGCCATAAAATTAGCGATCTTCGATTTGGAGCGCATAAAAGTGGCACGATTATTTTTCTTCTATTCAATCTAAAACTAAATTAGGAAGAGTTTTTTATAAAAGCTTTTACGTGCATTAATATTACTTAGAAAGAAAGCTTTATATCAAATAGTTTTTGTGAAATTGAATTTTAATTGATATTTATCTATTTTACCTCGTTTAAGTAATTTAAATGGAATTTTTTGCGCAGTTTAAGTTGTTTATGGTGGGCAGACATACTTACTTACCCTTTCGTGGTATCTAGTAAGTGTTAATACAATAAAGAAAATGACTAGAGATATAACAAATGTATCAAGTTTTCTCGAGCTGCATAATAGACAGGTCAACCCACGAACTAAGTGAAGAATGACTCGAGCTGTCAAGTTAGAAAAACCTCAAACTGTTTCTACTAAATTATCCTGACATTTATTACCTTTTCCTTTTTCCTAAACAGCGAAAAGCAAATGTGTTCAACTCACTCATTCTCCTCCATCTTATATCTATATTACGTTATTAAAGATGCGACCAACACGTATGAATATAATTAACCAACGTTATCTTGATTCTTTCTCTTCACGAATTGTATATACAATTACTGTACATACGAGGGGTGAAAATTTATACGTCATTCGTGATCTTCAACAGTAAAAAAATTAAATTGGATTCGTTTTAAGTTCACTGACTTCAGGGATTTCCACTCTCCTCTACCAGTGTTCGTGCACTTAATTTGTTTGTTTAGAATGTTCTACAGTGTATTTTCTATATTTTTAACTAAAATATTTAAGAATATTTTATATTTTTTTCAATGTTTTCAGCTATTTTTCCATAAATTAAAAAAGTAATTCGTGTTGAAGATTCTGGATGAAGAAGAAAGATGGATCTATAGAGCATCCTCCGGATGAAGAAGAATGATGGATCTGTAGAGCATCCAACCTATTGTAGAAGATGTTAGATCAATTTATAACGTATTGTAATATATTTTTTTAATTATTTAATAAATTATTTGCATAAATTATTCGGTTGTTTCAGTATTTATCACCTTATCTTAGTGAAATAACGTATGATTCATCTTCTAAACATCCAACCTTCTGTATTCATCAGAAACTTGATATAATTATTAAAAATACTTTAAAATATATCTTATATTTTTATATAATATCGCTAGAAATTTCGTAAATTATCAATTATTTTTAGCTTCCGGAGCGCATTACTGATTCATCTTGTATATATACACACTCATACTTAAATTTATAACATTATACAGTTGTATACCATTTATAAAACAGAATATAGAAGTTTTCACTTTAGAAATTATACTAAAAATACAAATTAAAAGCATAGAAAAAGCATTCATCAAGCATCTTCTTACCATTTCTTGTAAGTAATAATTGATGATCTTCACGTTAATTATTGTACTTTAATAAAGATAAGAGTATATTTAACTGGATACGTATAGAGGAAAGCATGTTTTGAAAACAATAGCAAAGTTTTGAAGAGTTGATGTTTCCGGATAGATAAGTCCTTATACTTGGAGAACGTAAAACCTTAACTTGGGATTGTCGAGGTGAGTGAAACACTCATGTTTCATTCATTAGAGCGGAAAAACTTTACGTCGCTTGCTAAATCAGCTCTTTTTTTATTTTATTTTATTTTTTTCTTACTTTTCACTATAGCATGGATGTGTTTTATGTGCTACGTCTTTACAGCTTCAGTCACAAGGTACGGGCCGATTAGCACAGAAGCTGTAAAGAGACGAGGGTGGGTTCAAAAGTAACACATCTAACTTCACTAAAGTCTTCTTTTTAACCCCCCACTTTCAAAAACTTCAGTTATATATATATATATATATCTTCTTTCTTCCTTTACTTCTTAAGTTAGCTGCCTAGTTTTAAAGATACAAAGCTATCTTTACTCATTCGTGCGTGCATCAGCTGCACTGTTGCACGTTAAAATGGCTGATGCAAGGTCTTTTTTCTTCTTTTTTTTAGTTACACGTTACTTTAGAAGTGAATTTGTGAAGCGTATAACTGTATTTTGTAGTATTTTATACGGTGTAAGATCGTTTAGTCTCGTAATGTTGCTGGCACTTGTAGACTTTGTTGTTGTGTGGATGTAAACGTGTTGCATTGTATTATCAGTAAAAATTTACATTATTTTTACTGAATATCTTATTAAAAAATAAGAAAAATTAGTTATAATATAGATAATTCGTAAATATTTCAAGCAATCTGCATCGCAAGAACGGTAGAAAAGTTGTACAAGATTAATTAAAATTTTAAGTAAAGATGCTGACAAAATTGTATCTGACACTAAAAAGTAAAGATTATTATACGAAATTGCCAGAATATTATAGAAAAATTAGAAAAAAATAACTTAAAAATTTTATAAAATAATAGAAAAAATATTAAAATAATTTTAAAAATTTAATAAATTAAAAAAAATGTCAAACTTTATACAACTTTTTTGGGCAATTCCAAACTGCCAAACTCCAAACTGACGTAAAAAATGAGTATAAATTGGTAAATAATTTTAAAAAATTGTAAAAAATAAAGGTAATTTTTAAGGTAAAAAGTATAAATTTAACATTTTCTCGTGAATAAAAGTGAAAGGAAAAAAAAATCTTAATTGTCTTTTACGAGAGGTGATAAAAGTGCAGAAATTTGCTGCTTGTTACACGTTGAAGAAACAAGGAAAAAAATAAAAATAAAAAAAAGGAAAATAATCAATAAAAGAAGTGGAAATGCACAAAGGTTGCAATTTCCTTCTTCATTGTTTTTTTACTACTTAAATGAGGGAAGAAATTGAATTAACGACGAACAGGAAATGAATAGAAGGGCAGAAAACTGTAACAGAAATCTGCAAATGATTAGATTTTATGATACAAAAGATGAGGAAAGAAGAGAGAGAGAGAGAGAGAGAGAGAGGAGAAAAAAAAACTGGAATAAAATTAACATAATACTACGTAATTACTAAATTGTTGCTGCAGTAGTAAATTTTATCATGTTTATCAGATGCTGGAATGAATAAGATATGAATGTTTACTCTCAGTTTTGATCCGTTCTTGCATGATGAAAACGAAGAAAAGATGCCAAAGAAAATTACTTTCTACTCCCATTTGACACTTTTCTCGCATGTTTAGAAACTTTTCTCTTAATTCCATCACGTAAAACTACAGTAGAATAGCTTAAATATACGAATAAGTCGAATTCATCCTCATCCTCCCTGTTTCTCTCCTTTGAAAACATGAGGAAAAATAGAAAAAAAATGGATTAAAAATGCATGAATTGTATCAGAAACATCATTTACTTCTATCGGAAACATCATTAAAGATTTAAACAACGTTAAAATGCTATTTACAGATAAATTTTTCCAATGTACATAACGTAATTATCCGCATCTTTCAATCATTCTTGCAAGAGAAAACGTGATTTTTTTTCTTATATTTTTTTTTTTACAATATAAAAACTTTCTTAAATAAATGTCTACGAGATTCTTCTATATTTACATAACAGGAGAAGTAGAAAAAATAAAAAAATATATATATATATTTTGAAGTAAAAATTCAGTCACGATATACTAAAATTTTGCATATTTCATGAGATCGTATTATATTTTGTCATGCAAAATTACATATTGCATGATACGTCTTCTTTAATTTATTTCCCTTTTTTTCTAATGTTTTTTTGATAAGTGAACATCGTAGATAATCGTCTTATAATCTTAGACAATTATCTATAGAGACGGTAATGTTAAAGAATCAATTAATTTTATCGTTTCTTTTGTTTTTTCCGTGTATTTAACAAAGTGATAAATGAGAGAAATCGAGAAATAAAACGGCGAAACTTTAATAATTTTTTGTAAATGAAGTGAAATAAATAGAAATTAGAAAAAGGAGTAGAAAGATTTCATTGTTTATTAAACAGTAGAAGGATTCAATTGTATTCTAAGAATGGAGAATTCGATTGTTTACGAAGGAGCAGAAGGATTTAGTTGTTTACTAAGAAATAATAGATTCTGTTTTGTATTAAGAAGTA
>NW_019387899.1:8028-8866 GCF_000671375.1 Centruroides sculpturatus | reverse complement strand
GTAACATTTTGTAAGAAAAATAAATCTGCCCGGGGATTTTTTTAATTGCTAAATTGCTAAATAGAAAACTTGGTAACTCTCTAATAAAATTTTAGTCTCGAGGTTGTAAAAGGCGTGCAGAAATTCTGACATAACTTTTTGCTTTATAGTAGTACGCATATGTGTTGTATACCTCAACGGCGGTAAGCGAACTATGCGGCCAAGTAGGGCCTCGAAGGGGCCCCCGAAATCTTTAAAATGCTAATGAAAAAAGGCTGATTTTTGCTTTCTCTATGGCTCGTCTTTACAATACATGAGTGTTGCCGATTTATAAAAAAATCGGCTGCAGATCTCACTATTAAATATAGCAAAGATTTAAAAAAGTACGAATTCACAAGTGAAATTAAAAGTTTTAATTCTGAAGTAACGACTCATACAAAACTGCATCTCCGCTTAATATTCTACAGGCTCTTCATGATTTTGGTTTAATTGAGTCTTACCCAAATATCGATGTCCCTCTTCGAATATTTCTAACTCTTCCCATTTCTATTGCTTCGTGTGAGAGAAGTTTTAGCAAGTTAAAATTAATAAAAAATTTATTAAGATTAACTATCGGGCGAGAACGATTGTCCAATATTTCTATTATTTCAATAGAATACATTATCATTAAAAATATTAATTATGATCATGTAATTAATGAATTTGCTGAAACGAAAGCCAGAAAAGTTCAATTAAAATAAATCTTATTAAAAATCTATTGTAATATATTTGTTTTATTATTTTCCCAAACCAAATAAATTAAGGGGCCTAAATGCAAATTCTTGCACAGGGCACAGGAATGGCTAGTTACGGCTCTGAT
>NW_019387899.1:0-1255 GCF_000671375.1 Centruroides sculpturatus | reverse complement strand
AGTACTGTAATAATTATGCTGTACTGTAGTTTTGTTCTAACATAATAAATTATATAGATAAAAGAGAAATAGTTACAAACCTTAAACATATAAAAATATTGCTAAAGAAAAGTATTATTTATATATACTTGAGTACCTAAACCAGTGTCTATATTTAAGTTTCCACAGGATTTGATTTGAAAAGCAAACCAATGGATTAGAGAATTTGTATAAAAAATAACTTATTATTTAAAATGTTTTAACAATTATGCATTAAAAACTATGAATTATGTTTAGGTGAAAATATATATTAAACTGTTAACTAATCTGCATTTCCACTTAGCATATTCTGTTGTAAAATATATAAAACATTAAATACAAGTTTCTGTAAGGTTAAAAATACTGTATTGTCTAATAATGTTAAAAAAACTTAATTTGCAATTTATATTTGTTTTTTTTATTTTATTATTAATTAAAGTAAATGTACAAAAAAACCTTTAAAGAATACAAAACAGATAAAAGTTACTTCTTGACGTTTAAAAATGTCACAGCATTAAAATCTTTGATATCATGTAACTTAGTTTAATGTTAAAATTATTGCAAAATNAAAACTATTTAACATATTAAAATAATAGATATAATTGATTATTTTTGCACATTATCATTTAAACAATTTATTCATTTACAGTCTAAAAATATTATTCAAACTTATATCATAAAGTGCTAGAGAAAAATATAAATTATAATAAAGGGAAAGTATGGCAAACTGAAAACCTTGAGAAATGCAAAAAAATTCGGAGGTTTTTGCTGGTATCAAGATAGAAGGATATTTGTATTTTCGTGTATGTGGGAGGTTAGGATTTTGTTCACCCATTTTAAAGCTTAACTTCTGTCTTATATTGAAAATTTCTGAAATTTTGCAGAGAAATTTGCGTATTGGAGTATTGATGCTATTAAATTTTGATGGATGAAGGTTGAGGGATGGGGAGAGGGGGTCACCCATCAAATTTCGAATAGGGTCGGGCATAATGAAGATTTTATTGGTTATTGACATTTAGTATTTTTCACAAACTCATCTCCAGCTTCAAAATTACGCTTTTTGCCATTTTATAATAATTAATAAATATAAAAAGTATTTTAAATAAAATGTCTTAACGAACGGCACCACTAAAATTTTAAATTTTTTTGCAGGAAAAGTTACGCAACTGGCTGCTTAACTTTTTCGGCCTGAATAAGTACAGTACATCAAATGGAGGTTTTAAGTATTTGTTAGGAC
>NW_019387898.1:0-9355 GCF_000671375.1 Centruroides sculpturatus | reverse complement strand
CCCACCTGACAGTCTTGCAAATACTATAAAAGAATTGTTTCTGTCAGAAAAATAAAAGGCTGGAATTACAAGGGAGAGTTTCAAAGTTTGGAGGACTACTATCTGATCAGTATATACCAGATTGAGCGTTGATGTCGATGTCTCCCGCACTCCGAAAAGTTTTGAATTGTTGCCTGAAGACAAGGGAAGACCAATCGGTATTCATTATTTTATGTCGCTTCTTCTTGTGTTTGTTCTGTGAGGTGTTTGTTGTCTGAACATAAAAATCTTTTACGAAAGTGTTCATTATCCAATTTGTTTGTAGTCCAAACTGTTTGTTAACCAATCACCCATTGTACTATTATACTTTTCTTGAATAAATTTTAGATAACTAGAATGAGAACAGCATTTCTTGTAAGAATTTAAGAAACTGATGAAAGCTTAAGAAGAGCTGAAAACATTTCTGCTAATTAAATAAGTCCAGTTATCTTAAACAGATAGTCTTTGCTCTCTCAACTATATCATTCTTTATCAAACAGATACATTTCTGAAACAATGCAATGCAATTTGAGAATGGCTAGAAAAAAGTTTTAAAAGCCAAGATGACTGATGATGAAAAGTGTTAAAAAGAACTGATCAAAAGAATATAATTATTGTAATGTGTTATTATATATATTATCATCAGATTATCTGTTTCTTATTTTACATTGCCAATGTATAAAATTGGAGAGCAGGTAAATGTACATAATGTTTCAAGATTTATTCTATATCTTAAAAATAATTATATCCTGGGATTCCTCAGGATCCTGGGAAACAGATCACTTTTTTCTTGAAATCCCAGGACAAACAAAGGNTAGAATGATATAATTATTTTTCCCCTTTTAAAGTAATTTAATACATCCTGCAACTTCTAAAATAATAATAATATTGAATACATGTCATATTGTTAAGAAATTCCTGAATACAGACACACACACTGACAGCTTTTTAATTTTTGTTTTGTTTTGGTTACTATGCCTTGACTCTAGTCTGGCATAGTACACTGCCACCGATGTCAACTGAGTATAACTCACAAAACCCAACATAATAATAATGCTGTGTAAAATATGTATTAAAATCACCTTTGAATTACGTAGAAATTTTCACAAATTGAAAAATTTATTAAAGTTTGTTAANAATCAATATGATAATGGTCTTTAGTGCCTGTTAAAACATTTTTGTAAAGTTACAAATTAACAATACATTAATTTTAAATGGCATAGCTATTTTATAACTGAAATATTATAATAAAATCAATATAATAAACTTTCACAATCAACTGCTCATTTTCAATACAAAATGAGTTAATGAGATATTTCAATGTTATAAATTTTATGTGAAAAATAAACTGAAAACAGAAATATTTGAATACTTTTGAAAGATTACAGAAAACACTTAATAACCCAAAATTAATATATTTTCCAATCAAATAACACTTATTTCATAAACAGTATTTCAATTTAATAAATAATAACAGTATTATTTACATTCATTTCTGATTTAAAAAGATATTTCCATTTATAGTGTAACAAAATTGTAAATTATATCAATTTAGCTACAGCTGTATTAACTAAATAAATAAATAGTTATAATAAAGTTTTAACTAATTCCTGATATAACTTCTCTTTTACAGTAAAAACATACAATTGACTTTATCATCTCCTTAGATTAAAAGAATTCAATAAACTAACATTTTCTTAAAAAACATTTATAGAGAGCTTTAAATTTAACAACTATTAAAAAACTTTCTTACCTGGTATTCCATATAAATAATTATATTCTGGTGGATCAGTAGGTCTCCTAAACATATCTAACATTCTTTTTGTAACAAGAAAACCACCACAAATATTAATAGTAGAAATAAATGCAGCAGCTGCACCTAATCCTTGTGAAACTGTAGTAGGATACAATCCACCACCCATTAATAATAAGCCTCCAACTGCAGTTATACCAGATATTGCATTAGTAACTGACATTAGTGGAGAATGAAGTGCTGGAGTTACACCCCATACAGTATGATAACCTAAAATATAATCATAAACATCAATTTTGAATTGATAAAGAACAAATTCATAATGGTCAAATATAATGGCTTCTTACCAACTATTCCAGACAACCCAAATATAGTTGTCATTGTAGTTATAGACTGATTTGGTGATACCATTCCAAGTCCAACTAAAGAACCTAATCCTGAAAATTTATATAATTCATTTATTTATAACTATATCATCATTTATAATATTTTTACACCACATGATAATGTTTATATTAAATATAGATTCCATAATTATCAATAAGGCTGAAAACTAGGCACCACACACTGTGTAAAAGTAAAATGTTAAAATATTTTTTGATATCCAAAATGACTCATAATAAAATCAATGTACTATTGAAAATAAAATGCAAAGCCAATATACAGTAGATAAAAAAAAATTTGTAAAACAAACAAATCACTTTAAACCTATTTTTAAAAAACTAAATTTTAAATGCAGAAATTCATCAATTGTATACTGATAGTTTTTTATCATCACTCCTCTATTATGAATTTTATAAAAAAAAGAATCTAAAAAATGTATATTCAATATCTGTATAATTTTTTAAAAATGATGCTATTGAATTACTTTCCAGCCCTCAAATTTCTTATGTATGATAATCTAAATATAAACCTATATAACAAAAATAAGTTTTATTGTAGATGACACATATTTTAGAATATAATTATAACTACAACTTACATTTATAATTTTATATTATAATCATATGAGTGTAAAAATTATATACAATAGATGTACTACATTTGCAGGAGTTACATTCTGCAAAATTGGTGCAAATATGAAAAGGAGTAACACATTATTTATTAACACTAACCTTATATTAGAAAATAAAAACATGTCTTCACACAAAGAAATTCAGCAATCATATTTGTAATCTCTCCCTCTTTTATCTTAACATTTCTTATGGTAGATTCATTTGTGATGAAAGCATTTATGATGAACAACAATGGCTGCTGAATTACATCCCTGAAAACAATCTAACATTTTAATTTTGTCTTTGAGCACTTTCTTTCACCTTTTTGATAAAATATCAAACTATTAAAGTCTTCTTGTATAAATGACACTGATGATTTGTAAGGATAAAACAATACAACTAAAATTCACAAGAAAAACAATGCTGACATTCACAATGCATACTAACATGAAACAATTTTTACTGTCTTTATAAGAGCATGTGCTAAAATAACACAAGACAAGATAGCATTAACAATGTATTTGTCAATAAATTGCAGTAGATTAAAAAAGTTTTTTAATTATTTAATTGTCTCAGATTAACATGAATTATTTTTATTCATCATTTGGCTTCATGAACATGAAAAATGGTTGCAAATAACTGCAGATATGCAAAATGCATGAATAATGAATGCACAAATATGGAGCTTATACTGTATATATTAATTAGATATTAGTAACTTTTATATACAAATTATGATATAAGAATTTTACCTGTTGTATACAATAAGGAATCTTTCAATGTCTCATTAAAATAATTTGGTTCGGGTGTAACAGGTTTAGCAGCAACAGGTTTTGCAACGGGAGCTGCAGGCACTTCTTTTGGAGGCGGAGGAGGCCACATCAATTTACCTTCATGTAATACAATTGATCCTCGTGTAACTTCATCATTTAAATCAATATGATAATGGTCTTTAGTGCCTGTTAAAACATTTTTGTAAAGTTACAAATTAACAATACATTAATTTTAAATGGCATAGCTATTTTATAACTGAAATATTATAATAAAATCAATATAATAAACTTTCACAATCAACTGCTCATTTTCAATACAAAATGAGTTAATGAGATATTTCAATGTTATAAATTTTATGNACGTTATTTTGCTGTTAGTAATATATTGGTTATCCGTTATTAATATTTATATTTTTTGTATTTTGAACTTGTTGTTCTATTTTTTGAAATGTTCTAATTTACCTGACGATGATCCATTGATTGGATTGAAAACGTTTGTGTTAAGAATAAATCTCTCAGCGAGTGAACAGGTGTTGATTTAGTTATAGTTTACTGAATAAGAATTAGAACCTGAAATCATTTCAGAACAGCACTTACTACACTACTTTTTATCAGCAAACTAAGGAAAATGCTTCCATTTGTTTATAAAATATAAGGATTTTTTTACAATTTTCATATATATTTTTTTACAGTAAAAATCTGTGGTTATAGCTATCTTATCATCATATCTTTATTTAAAGTCAAAAATAAATTTTATAACTGTAGGCTATCAATTCCTTTTCTTCCTTTTTATAGAATTTTGAGTTTATAACTTTCAAAAGATTTTAGCTAAGGCTATTTCATTTTCTATTCCTAACAATAAACCTCATACTCAGTCAAATTATTAACTTTATTTTAAAATTTATTCTTTTAACATTTTGAATTGCAAAATAGTTAGTTAAGTTAAACTGAATTTGAAGTTTATGCTTGTCACAAAATCCAACTGCTATTAATATTTGCAAATTTCCAGATATAATATTAATTTATTCATAATTTTGTTTTTTAACAGATTTTATCTTAGACTAAAATAGTACTTAAAGTTTTATAAAGTAAAATTTATTTACCTTACACATAATATATGATAAAATGGCACCTGATGAACCAATTAAAGCTCCTACAATTGTCATTAAATTATTGTTAAGCATAAATCCTTCAGCACAGAGAGCCCATCCAGAATAACTGTTGAGAACTGTTATCACTACAGGCATGTCTGCTCCTAAATTACAATTTAGATTCATTTAATAAAAACAACATATTTACAGTAGAACCTCGATTATCCAGATTGTTCAAAATAAACAAAAATTTTACAAATTTGCCGATTTGTACTTGGCGAATTATGACATTGTTTATGTATGTGATGGAATGCATAACTTTTTTGTTTCAACAACGTCTCACCCAGTTCAGTGGTCGTAAACTCTTATATTGTTATTACGATGTAAAATATATTTAACTTGATATACGTATTTATAAATAATTTATATTCAAATTACAACATTTCTATGACCAAGGGTGGCGTAAGGCATGGACGATGTGGGCCACTGCCTATGTCTCGCGGTCCGAAGAGTCTCGCGCTTCGAAGGTTTATGCATTACTTAAAAGCCGCGAACACGACGAAAAAATTTTACTCGTCATAAAACGATAAATAGTTTGTCAAATTTTTATTTATAAAAATGCAGTTTCAACTGCTTTTTATTTTATAAAATCCGTCTTCTTGCGCCACCAGAGGATCTTTTAAACAATAGGTAGTCTGTTAGCGCTGGTCAGTAATAGTCCAAATTCAATACAAACATTTGTTTCTTGAAAATTTGATCACGATTTAAATACAGTATTTATTTTTAATATTACCGATANTATCTATCATAATGAAATAAAATAAAAATTAGCATATATTCAAAATTAAAAGTTTTAAATAAAAATAAATACAGAACAAGACTGTATTAGTAGTAATTAAAATGTCTAAAATATTTTACCTCCAATTGCTGCTGTCAGAGTAACTCCCATTATAGTAGAAAGAACAGTAGTTGTACCAAGACAGCTTAAACCAACAGCATTACTTCCAGACATCATATAGTAGGCCATTGCACCAACATTTCCAGCTAATAAGGCACTGTTAAGCATGTGTCTTCCAGGTAGAAGAAGAGGAGAAGAGTCTAAAAGTCCTATTTAAAAAATATAATATATATATATATATATTAATACTTATTTAAAATAAAACCAAAATATCAGTTTTTCATATATATTTAAATATCTGTTTTATAAATAAAATAATCATCAAATATAAGTTTTTGATTGCTTTTAAAAGCAATTTTCATTAATGGTCAAAGCAGTTAGGCTGGGACTCCACTACCGTAAAAACGGCATAAAAACTCCTCGCCGTAAAAGCTTTTAATCACATGATCCTGATATTTTATGCTTGAGCAGGTTGTAAAACCAGCATAAAAGTAAGTTGAGCAGTGTTCAACTTTGGACATGAATACGGCCATAAAACAGTACCATCCACCAATCAGAAGTCAGTGAAATCTAGTTCATTGTAACACAGTGCGAAAATGGCGGAAAACGAGTTTTTGTGTATGTTCCCTCGTGGCTACTCTAGAATAGATCTGGAAGATTTATCGAAAACATCTGAAAGTATTCGTGTATCTATGACAAGAAGTATCCCGATTATAATAATGGATGCCTAAAACACACGATACGGACAGCCAAAGGAAAATCCTTCAATTTAAAAGAGTATATAATGAAAAAAGCTAAGCTTAATAAGTGCTGTATATTATCTTAATTAATAATACGATAATAAACGTTAATATATGAAAGTAAAGATATTATTTTTACTACATTTATAATTATAGTACAGAAAAAACTCTTAGAATATAATCATTGCCTTTATAACTTCGATAATACCGTCACCGTAAAAACTTTGCTAGCCGGACCTCCACCGCAATCCAGACGCAAACAGGTCACGTGATTAATTAAAAGCGTTTATGGTGAAGGTTTTTACGCCCACTTTCACGCTAGTGGAGTCTTGGCCTTAGTGCTTTAAACAATAAAAAAATTTATAAAAGTTAACTAAATGTTTATTAAAAACTTACGAAAAAAAATTTATAAATAATTAAAATTTAATTAACCTTGGAGTTTTCCATATGCTACTAAAGAACCACTAAATGTGATTCCTCCAATGAAAGTTCCAAGAAATAGAGCAGTTTTAATAGCATTTGCTGCTGGATCTGTGGCAAATGTGGGAAAATCAACAATATAAGTTGCAAAGCATGTCAATACAGCAGCCAATCCTACCAAACTATGAAAAGCAGCAACTAATTGAGGTAAATCGGTAATTTCAATTTTCTTGGCAATGTATAATCCAATGCTGCCACCTAAAACAACAAGATAATTTTAGTATTAATTTATAACAATTATTATAAAGAAAAATATGAAAGTATATTTTATTACAATAAAGAAATGATAAAACAAATAAAATATAATTCATATTTTGAATATACAGAATATAATTTCATGACTGACAATAAACATAGAAAATTAATTTATGTAAACAATATTTACCTCCTAGCATACATGCAGAAATTTGAGCAGCAAGTGCTGGAGATATATCCATTATACCTAACGTAGCTGCTAAACCCCCAGAAACACCCACCATTCCTAATGCATTACCCAGACGTGATGTTTTTTGTGAAGCAAGTCCAGCCAAAGCACCTACACAACAAAGAGATGCTCCAAGATATGCCATCTGATGGATTTCTGGATAGCCAGCTGATGCTACTAAGGCATAACCTCCCGTAAATGCAACAGCTAAAAATATGTAAATAAGTATTATTATTATAGCATAAATTATTAAAAAAATTTTTTTGTTTTATTTTCATTAAAATTTTAAAAATAAATAAATATAAATATTGATTTAAAAAATAAATATTTTACATAAATTATAAGTCATATATGTTGTTATTTCTAAATTTACAATGCATACATGTTTATGACTTGCATGTCAGAGTTTAGTAAAAACTGTTTGATTAATACTATGAATATTAACACTATTAGACTGAGTTTGTCTTATTCCTTCAATATAATGATGTATGTCATTGTAATTTCAGATATGAATGCATATACAACTGAAACAAAATGCAGCAACTACTTGTATAATAATAATTTTCAGTATAGTACATTATTAAATTAATATAAACATAATAATCTTGTTTTCATAAAAATTATACGATTACTTAAAAACTTTTTATTAAGCATATAGAAAAAGCCTGAATATTCTCTCATACTTTTTGTAATATATACAAATAAAAATCTACTTTAAAATTTCTTTTACAGTAAAAACATACAATTGACTTTATCATCTCCTTAGATTAAAAGAATTCAATAAACTAACATTTTCTTAAAAAACATTTATAGAGAGCTTTAAATTTAACAACTATTAAAAAACTTTCTTACCTGGTATTCCATATAAATAATTATATTCTGGTGGATCAGTAGGTCTCCTAAACATATCTAACATTCTTTTTGTAACAAGAAAACCACCACAAATATTAATAGTAGAAATAAATGCAGCAGCTGCACCTAATCCTTGTGAAACTGTAGTAGGATACAATCCACCACCCATTAATAATAAGCCTCCAACTGCAGTTATACCAGATATTGCATTAGTAACTGACATTAGTGGAGAATGAAGTGCTGGAGTTACACCCCATACAGTATGATAACCTAAAATATAATCATAAACATCAATTTTGAATTGATAAAGAACAAATTCATAATGGTCAAATATAATGGCTTCTTACCAACTATTCCAGACAACCCAAATATAGTTGTCATTGTAGTTATAGACTGATTTGGTGATACCATTCCAAGTCCAACTAAAGAACCTAATCCTGAAAATTTATATAATTCATTTATTTATAACTATATCATCATTTATAATATTTTTACACCACATGATAATGTTTATATTAAATATAGATTCCATAATTATCAATAAGGCTGAAAACTAGGCACCACACACTGTGTAAAAGTAAAATGTTAAAATATTTTTTGATATCCAAAATGACTCATAATAAAATCAATGTACTATTGAAAATAAAATGCAAAGCCAATATACAGTAGAAAAACATTAAGTTTTTGATTGCTTTTAAAAGCAATTTTCATTAATGGTCAAAGCAGTTAGGCTGGGACTCCACTACCGTAAAAACGGCATAAAAACTCCTCGCCGTAAAAGCTTTTAATCACATGATCCTGATATTTTATGCTTGAGCAGGTTGTAAAACCAGCATAAAAGTAAGTTGAGCAGTGTTCAACTTTGGACATGAATACGGCCATAAAACAGTACCATCCACCAATCAGAAGTCAGTGAAATCTAGTTCATTGTAACACAGTGCGAAAATGGCGGAAAACGAGTTTTTGTGTATGTTCCCTCGTGGCTACTCTAGAATAGATCTGGAAGATTTATCGAAAACATCTGAAAGTATTCGTGTATCTATGACAAGAAGTATCCCGATTATAATAATGGATGCCTAAAACACACGATACGGACAGCCAAAGGAAAATCCTTCAATTTAAAAGAGTATATAATGAAAAAAGCTAAGCTTAATAAGTGCTGTATATTATCTTAATTAATAATACGATAATAAACGTTAATATATGAAAGTAAAGATATTATTTTTACTACATTTGTAATTATAGTACAGAAAAAACTCTTAGAATATAATCATTGCCTTTATAACTTCGATAATACCGTCACCGTAAAAACTTTGCTAGCCGGACCTCCA
>NW_019387897.1:9426-10176 GCF_000671375.1 Centruroides sculpturatus | reverse complement strand
GACACACCCCTTTTTTCTATGATTCTTCTCCGTGATTTGTGCATTTCTCTACCAGTATTATTATTTATTCTATTATTTTGTCTAATTATATTGATATGTTCATAAAGTTGTCTTTTGTAATTATTCTTTTCTTTTTTCCTTATTCTTGCTGAATTCAATACTATTTCACAGCCTGTAGTATTTAAGGATTGCAATCCAGCAGTGTTTTCAATCAAACTGGATTTTTGCTGGATCCAGCGCAGATGTATTTTTGGTGCAATAAAGTGTTATCTATCTATCTATCCAGTAATTTATGGCTTTTTTTAAAGAAATAAAACATTTTTTTAAAATACTTAAGAAACTTTTATTATTTAGACTGGTCACTATACAGTAAATCAATAAAACTTCTTACACATTTAGGTAGTAAACTTAACTTTGGTTCGGTTTAACACTTGAGATAGAGATAATTAACTTTAAATGTTTAGTTAGATTATAATTATAATGTAATCTTTAAGTTAAATAATAGCAGACGTAATTCTACTAATTAATTTATATTAATATATTATACAGTAATACCCCGACTTATGCGAACCCGGAGTTACGCGATTTTCAAATCTCGTCGATTCGTCTTTTGTTTGAGCGCCACGCAACTCTTGATTACTCACTCCCCCACACTATTGTTCAGCTTACATGTTCGGACGTGTCGCGCGGAATCGACACATAGCTACAATTTATTTTGTGTTATTTATTTCTGTGTTTGTTATATCTACG
>NW_019387897.1:2240-4731 GCF_000671375.1 Centruroides sculpturatus | reverse complement strand
GAAATGTTTCAATTATATTATAATAATGCAAAGACGGATAATCAGTGGCTAAGTGGCTATCAGTCTTACCAGTTTTCTTATATAGGCTCTACATATCAGTCTGTAGTTATTTATAAGTAATTTAATTATTAGTGTCAGTAAAGTAGTAAGTAATTAGTAGTAGTCTAGTAGTTATATGATTCATGATTGTGACAGTAATAACTATCTAAGATACTGATACTCATTAATTTAATTAACTATTTAACTAACTAGTGTCGCGGCTATAATTTGGCTATGGGAAGGCTGCGGATACATCTTAATTAATAAAATCCTCTCTGTTAGGTGGCGTCGATTTAAGCACTAGGTGTGCTTATCTTTAGTGTAGAGCTTGTTCATTAAAACCCTTTTAGTTAGAAATAAAGCTGTTTTGTTGTCAAAGGATTGGATTAATTGTGAATACTGAGATTCTAGCATGAGAAAATAACTCAACAACTAGGTAGTCTCAGTTTCTCACTAATTTTAACAATAAAATTGCCTAGCCTAGCCCACTTATAGAAATAAAATAAACCACCTATAGAATAAAAGTTAAAAACTCTTACTTAATAGAATTAGAGTAGAAGTTATAAAATATTAGTCTTGTCTTGAATAAAGTATTTTAAACGATTAAACAAAATTAAATCAATCACTTCTGTTATTCTTTTTTACTTTTCTGGAAGTAGGATCTCAAGAAACAAATGGTATTGACAATGTTGTCTCCCAAACTACTTCTTAATGAACTGCATATATACCCAGTTGAAGAGAAGGCCCTTTCTGCCTCTACGCTAGTTGGTTTCAGGGTCATCAAATAATCATAAAGAAAAGATAAGTTTTCACCTCTGACTCCCTCACTTTCATAAACAGCCGTTTCCTTTTTTAATACGAGTAACTTATCATAATCTTTCTCAGTACTAGTTTCTTTTCGTTTCATGAAGTTTTCTTTCTCACGCTTTAGTTGGATCTCAGATTCTTGTTCCAATGTGAAATTCAGAGAATGTGAGTTATCTGGATCATTGTTTTCCACTTCCATAATAACCGCTGCCATTGCTGCTGGTTCCATTACATACGTATTTACTCGATTCAGCATATTTTTCATCTCCTGCTGCATTACATTTTTTTTCGGTATTTTGAAAGAATAATCGGGCTTTCTAACTTTTTGGTCATACTTCTTCGGGTTCTGTATGTAAATCGGCATCCCTGTGACCTCGATAAGACGCCGTTCTCTGATTCTTTTGCGGAGTGCCTCGGAAAGCTTAACAATCCAGATTGTGTCCTGGATTTTTAGTTTATCTAAGACAAATTTCAGGGTTGTGTCAGCAGTTATCAAACTCGACTCTTATTTTATTTAGCGCGAAGACACTTTGTTTAGAGAGAGCGGAAAGTCAACTGGCAATTAGATCAGCAGAGGTAAAAAAGCAGGCAGTGCGGTGTACAGAGGGGTGTAGCACGTGTCGCACTGAACGGCAACGTTGCTCTCGCTGCCGAGCGATAGCGCACGTAGAAACGCGGCAACACCGACGACGTAGACTTTTGCGTCATTATTTAGAAAGTTAATTGAGTATTTGTGGATCCGCAGCACTGGATCCAGCACCTGATGTTGAATCCAGCAGGCCGAAGAACTGCGCTGGATCCAGCTGGATTGATGGATTGCTGGATGAGGGATCCAGCAATTGCGATCCCTAGTGGTATTACAATGTTCCGCTACTATGAATTTGCATGATTTCTCTTGACTGCTCGGATGTGTTCATTTATTCTTATTTTTAGTTTTCTTTTCGTTTCTCCTATATATATTTTTTCTGTTTTACAATTACAATTAAAGGAATACACAACTCCTTTTTCTTCTAATATGTCATATTTTCCTTCATTTCTATAACATAAATGATTTTTTGTTGTACTGTATTTACTGTTTCTGGTATTAGATTAATTCTATTGTTTAATAGTTTCTTAATTCTTTCAGACATCTTAGGGATATACCTTATTTTAACGAAACTTCTCTCTTTATCTATTAATTTTAATTGCTTATCATTTTCCAGTTTTTTTATCCATTTTTTCAGTAGACTTTTTGGATAATCATTTAACATAAACATTTTTATTATTTCTTCTTCTTCTTTCTCCTGTGTTTTCATTTCACTAGTTCTTTGTCTTATTTTATTTATATACATTTTAAATATATTATATTTCATACTTATTGGTGTAACAGATTTATAATTAATTGTTTTTGGTATTTGTATAGGTTTCGCATATTTTTTTTTAAATTAATTTATCGTCTTTTCTTTCTATTGTTATTTCTAGATAATTAATAGATACTATTTTGTTTCTCTGTTTCTATTTCAAATTTAATATTTTCTTTTATCTTGTTAACTTCATTTATAATTATTTGTTCATTTGTTTTCCTTGTATCATCTATCTATATCTATATCTGTATCTCTATATCTATATCTATATCTATCTATATATATATATATATATCTATATA
>NW_019387897.1:0-1516 GCF_000671375.1 Centruroides sculpturatus | reverse complement strand
GGTGGTTGCGTCTCGATAGCTATAAGGGTGCGGGAGATATGGGGTTGAAAGTGGAAGATTTTCTATTTCGATTTTAAAAATGTTCGAACCGTTTTAAATTCGAATTTGTTCGATTATAAAACGATTGTAAACGTTCCAGAAAATTGATCAAATTGAAAATAGTTCGTTTGACTGGACTTGAACAGGAGACGTTCTGTCTGCAAACGGGGGACCTAATTCTTGCATTTTGTGAAAACGGGTAAGATTAGCTATAATGTAATTATCTTAATCTTCACTATCGTTACTTTTTGCCCAGCGAAGCGGGTCCTTGCAGCTAGATTTATATAAAAAATACAAATTTTTCAACAATTCAATTAGCGTTAGTATTAAACGAATTTTTCATTAAGTATTCACTTTGCTCGCTATTTGTTCGACTCTCTCCGCTAACTTTTATTTAAGCTAGTGAAATATGGCATATATATATATATATATATATATATATATTTTAAGTAATTAAGTATCCAGTTTTTAAATTACACACTTCATTAGTACTGAATTTTCAATTTGGTTCCAATTCATTCTGCTTACTTCTGTCTTTCAGTTTAATAGGGATTCTTAGAAGCTTTTTACGCGCTTGGCCAGTGGTTAATTGTAGTCTATACACAGTGCCTGTGTATTGGTTATTCTTCCTGCTAAAGGCGTTTCGAGTTCTCGCGTTCAATACTCTATTCACTACACGTTAACGATATAGCCTAGCGATTTCATTCTATTTTCTTCTCATTACAAATCTTCGCACGCATCGAGGGTTGCTCGTACGTAAACGTTTTTTTTTTCAATTGTATTTGTTATTTATTTATATTTGACTTTATATTCAAAGGTTGGTTTGAAAGAAGTTGTTGGAAAATTATCCGGAGGTTTAGACTCGGAGTTAACAGAAAACGGAGGTAACTTCAGCGTAGGAGAAAGACAATTGATATGTCTGGCTAGAGCTCTTCTTTCCCGAAATAAAATTATCGTAATGGACGAAGCGACGGCTAATGTCGACAAGCAGTAAGTACCGAATGGTGTAAATAGTGGTTTATCGAGGGTACGTGACAAATTTGACTGTCTCCATAAAAGATATTACATGGCACATACCCACTGCGTAAACGTCATACGGGACTAATTACGGTCGCTGGACGCACACCCTTTTTAGCCTTTATATCCTCCGAGAGGAGACTGCATTAAGCCGTGTTACCCGCATCGTTAATGTTTCTGTACCAACAAAATATCAGCAACCAATCGTGTTCGTAAGTCCCGGAGGCGCCCGTACATATTTCTTCTATTTCGTATTTCTTAATTTGGCGACGCGTTCGATCGACACCAATAATAATTTAACTACTAGTATTTAATAGTTTAAATTATTTTCTAGAGTATGACGACTATTTCGTTTATTATTTATTAGTTTTGTAAATTACAGTGGTGAAAATTGTGTATTTATGTGACGAACAGTCGTATCTATTAAGTAATTTCTGCCTTTAAGTGTCACTGCGGACAC
>NW_019387896.1:0-8645 GCF_000671375.1 Centruroides sculpturatus | reverse complement strand
TCAAGGTCATCCAAATGTGTAAACAATGACTCATCGGTGTTAAATTTCGCAGAAAGGCGAGACAAAGGAAACTAAATGATGAAGCTTTTTAACCAAAATTAACGCATTTCTTTCGTTTTTTTTTCAGTTTTAAGTATTTTTTTATGCTTAATTAAAATTTTTTTTAAAAGTGGACAAGGGGTTAAAATATAAGAAGGTTACAACAATATTTATTTCATTTAATTTTCATTTGCAAAACAATAAAGAATTAACATTGTTTTAATTTGCATTTAAAAGTTGTCTGATAATTGCCTTTATAAACCTACCCAAGGTCCATCTATTTCTAAGTTAAAATAATTCGAACTAAATATGGACAATTATAGATTTGTTTTTGATTATAAGAAAACTGTATTTTAAATGAAATAACCTAGTCTTACGCATATAGAATTTTGCTTACGAATATATATTTTCTATTACATTATGTATACGTTTATTTATTATAACAATAAAAAACTCGTCAAAATTTAAACCTCTTAAAATGATTATTTATTCTTAACCAATTGAAAATTTATTGAAGTGTTTCCGACATTAATATTTTAAGTTGTTTTTACCTCTTTTATTTAATAATTGGAGATTTGGTGATTTCCGCTGTCGCCTTGCTGACAGTCTGTTCGTATGTCCTTGTTAAATTATTATAACTGATAATACATATGAAAATTCAAAGCAGATACAGAAATCGTATGGCCGGTGGCGCCGATCAACAATATAATTAATTTCGATCTGGACAGAAAGTCATATTATTTTTTAAATTAAAATATAAAAAATTGCAGCCCAGCATTGTCACGATATCACAATAATTCGATTAATTATTATAAATCTTTATTTTTATGACAAATTTCTTCTGCCAAGTCACCATGTTATATAAAATGTACTGTGGGTAAACGGAGTGTAAAATCCTAGTTAAATATTAGATTTTTAAAAAATTATAAATTAATTTTTTAAAAAGGTATTCCAGTTAAATACGAAAAAAAATTAAAGTATGAATCACGTACATTTGAATTGGAAAAGTGTAGATAAATATAGCTAGTCTATCTAAGCTATTTGCAGATAGTCTATGCAGTTATAGAATATGATGGTGACCACATCTGTGGGAAAACACTACAAGAAACTCTTACAATAGAACCCGTTTTCTTTGGAGTTTAAGATTTTATTCTTCAAGCTTAGTTGGAAACTGTCCGAAATAGCGGATATTTCGATGATACTTAATAAATAAAAGGTTTTAAAATGGCTCCCTTTAAATGCCGTATTTTATATTACCTGTGTATATAAATCTATAGAATCTAGTCTTCAGCTGGAAGGAACGTCTTCGTACTCAGTTGGTTCTCTTCAAAGAGAGATTTAAATACTTTGTCTTTGATATATGATTTATTTCTTTCATTTTTGTGTGTACTGTATACATTTTGTCTCTTATGCAAAAAGTTGCTTAAACTTTATTTAATTTATAAATTTTTATTTTTCGTTTAGAATTATTTTCATCCTTTTGTTCTCATGGGTTATGATGGCGGGCATCTTAGAAACATTGATCAATAAGAAAGTCATATCTATTAATACACAAAAAGGTAAATAAAATTTTTTTTTTCAGTACATACTAAGTGTGAATATAGCTTTGAAAATTTCAATAGTATAAACTTGTCTATGGTATTTTCATATACTGTATAAGTGATAGCACTTAAATTGAAGTAGTAGGTCTACCTGCAAAACATAAAAAATATTCAGTTCTGTGACAGTCCGTTTTAAACAGACATTTTCCATACAAAAAATTCGGAATCTAGATCAGGTATTCTTAACCGTTTTGATTCCACGTATCCTTTTGATAGTCCAATAACATTTGTAGATATTTTCTCAGAACGAGAAAATAATTGGGACATAGTCACAATTATTATAATATTAATAATTAATATTTATTAATTTTAAAATATCGGCCGTATTTTAGAATTATATTTTAAATTTATTTAATTTAAGTTATATGTTCACCACCTCAAATTAGTGTCTTACCGTTGTACAGTACATAATCCTTTTCCTATTAGCCAGCTCCTGTACAGTATACTTTTCTGTTAGCAACAGTCATTTATTTATCTCCTTTCTGGAAAAAAGTTTTGAATTAAAATAACATGACTTCCAGTTTTCTTCTGAACTTTGTATATAGTTAATCGGAGCATCGTGCAGCCAAGCTTTCCACATCTTGTCTCGGCTTTCATTTACATAACTATTATCGAGATTAAAGAAGAACAGGCATACAGACGGACGATCAACAGTGAAAATTCATAGGTCCACAATTTTCTTCGATTTGCAGGAAAATAATCAATTTAAACGTGAAGTTAAACATCGTACACGAGATTATAAATAAAAGCAATTACATGAAACTATAATCATTAATTAATTTACTTTTAAAATGTAATAGGCTATACAGTACTTCCAATAAGCAACTTCAAAGTAGTAATTTATGGACTATTCTGTCAAATATGATGTAACCATGAGTGATAAAATAATACGTTTTCCATTATTAAATAGAATTCCGGAAATCTATTCTTTAGATAGTCACAATGTTCACAGGAAAGAAATAATTCCGACTTGTACGAACCTTTCACAGCCTTACTTGTTACAATTGTGGTGGTCAGAGCAGGAGTCATATTCCTCTGTTTATTCGATGGACAAGTGATACTCGTATATATACCTTCGGGTGAATACCCATAATGTAGGTAGGTCTGCAAATTTCCATCCAAAAATAGTAATGCCGAATTTGAAGTTTTGGCTAACGTCCTTGCGTGACACACATTCCCATTTATCACTCCTTAATCTCTCCTCTTAATTCTATCACGGAATGTAACGTGTAAATAAGATTATATTGCTATAAAATTCTTTATATTTAGATAAGTTTTATTTTTGTTAAAAAATTTTTTATTCTCTTTTTAAATTTGAAAATTATACTTTCGTATATATGTATTTTTAGGCGGAATTTTTGAATACGTTCTTATTGCTTCACCTTCTGAATCGATAAAAGAACTTTCCTCTATTAAAGTTCCAAAAAGTACAAGATTTATAAGCGGAATGAAAATCATCTTAATAATATTAACAATATATGCTCACGTATGTCTTCTTCTAGTTTACAAACCAACAATAGCAGGTAAGCTACTTGTTAAGGTTTTGAACATTTTGGAGAGAATAAAGTATATTCGATAATGTAAAAAAACTCTAATAAATTCTATTGAATATTCTCGATAAAGTGAATAAAACGTGTTTATATATTAATTTATATGTTCGATAAAATTACAGTTAGCTACGGAAAATTAATGGATATAATGGATGATATTTTATCGATAATTTTCAATCGTTTATTCACAATGATTGAAACATTTTTCTTTATCAGGTAAAATTTATAATAAAATTATAATTATTTTAACATACAATAATTATGTAATTATTATGAACGTAAATTTCAATATAAATAATAAATTTTTTTAATGATTTTAGTGGATTTGTGTTGTTTTATTTCCGCAAAGAAAATGAAAATGGCTCGAAAATGAAATATGTAATCTTCCTAATGAAAAGAAGCATTAAGTGAGGGAATATCTTATAAATAAAGACATTTCATATTTATTATTATCTGAGTGTTTCTTTTATCTGCAATAGATTTACAATTCTCATCCTGTGTGTAGTCGCCTTAGCTATTGTTATTCCGCTATTTGGGGATGGTCCGCAATGGCAACTTATTACTCTAGAAGGCATATATATCGAGAAAAACTGGTGGAAATTCGCACTTCATATTAACAATTTAATCAAGACACAAACATCTGTAAGTATTTTTAGCGTCCTGTTTTTTAATGTATTATAAAAAAAAGGATTTTTAATAGAGACTTCAAAATCAATTAATAATTCCATTTTATTCTGTGGCTTCCTCCTGTTCAAGTGTTCCTTTCTTCTACCAGACTTCAATTTGTCCAATTGCCAAAGTTTCTTTTCTAGGTTATTTCCTTGAATTCCAAGTTGCTTCTCATAAATTCCAAGTTGCTCCTCAAGGAAGTTTTCTTTTTCATTTTGTTATCTAATGTTTTTTATTTCTGTTCTCTGTTGCACCTCATCACAACAGTAATTTCAAACTATTATGGATTCTTTCACGAAATTTTTGACGTGATTTCATTACAGTATCTAGATGTTACTTGGTGTATAAATGCTTTAATGCAATTAACAGTCCTTACCGTTCCTTTACTCTTCATTCAAGACAGGTGAGGTGTTTTAATTAGTAAATTATAACATAAATTATTCGTTCATGCAATTCATTTATATAGCATTAAGTATAACAATGTGTGTATCATTTCAGATGGCCAACAGTTGGATGCATAATTATGTCTGTCTTGATCGTTTGCGGAATGATATCTTATATGTATGATGTCCTGAATAAAAAATATTACGAAATACTAGGAACATTTTTGAATACGAGGTAATTTAATTGAATTCTGTACGAGAAAGTTTGCTTGAATTGATCAACTTTTAAAGTATATAGAAATGTTTCTGAGAATCATTTTGATTTAGAAATTATTTTTCAGGAAAGTGATCAACTATCAACCAGAAAATTACCAAAAACCTTATTATTCTCATCTCAGCTCCTATTGTTTTGGCCTATTGATTGGATATATCATTCAAAAAAACAAACATTTGAAATTTGGAAAAGTATGTCTATGTTCTCTTGTAAACAATTAAGATATTTAGACTACGAATTACATTTATCTCAAAGTTATTTGATACTTCAGACATTTCTCCGTTTCATGTGGATTTGTTCGTCGACCTTGATTGCATTAATATTGTACGGTCCTTATGTGTTCAAAACTTGTACATTTCCGAACGAAAACGTAATTGTGGCATTTCAATGCGTGTCACCATTTATATGGACCATAGGAATTGCTTGGTTATGTGTAGCATGCGTAACAGGACATGGTGGTGAGAAATATTTATCATTGTCTGTTAGAATATTCTTATTTAAATAGCTTTTGTGAAGTTCTCAAAACGAGAAAGTAATAAACCTTTTAGTATTTTATTATTGATAACCTCATTAAAACCCTTATTTTCAAATCTACTTAGTGGCCATTAGCCAAAATACTCTATACTATTTTTTATTATTTATTGTTTTGTTTTTATTATATATATTTAAAGGTAAACTTTTTCAGGGGTAATTAATAAATTCCTCTCTCATAAAATTTTTATTTTCCTGGATCATGTATCTGTGTGGATTTATCTCCTGCATATTTTCATTATTGCATATGTTTACGGACAATCAAGAAGAGCTCGTACAACTACTATATTTGAGTTGGTAATTGAAAGAATATTTAATTCCTTTTAATTATTGAAATGCTTACTTGTAAATATTTTAAAAAATTCAAATATGTTTACTGTATTTAAAGTCGGAATGTACAGTATAGATTATAAACTTTTAAACTGGCTAATTTAAATACTTATCTGTATAAAAATTTCATGATATTTTTCAGATTATGGTGTATTTCTTTGTGACGAACATCACATTAATTGCCTCTTACATCGTTTTCATATTTGTTCAATCGCCGATAACTCGTCTCATTTCTAAACTCCTCCAGAAAAAGTCACAAATGAATGAAGCTGCTGCTGAATTAGAGACATTACCAGAAGTAAAACAACATTCTGAATAATGAATATTTGAATTACAATAAAATTACAAAAACTCAACGTGAATGAGTTAACGAATATGACGAATTTTACGACAAATAGACGACACTATTCTATATATAGTAGAATTTTTGTAGAGGGATTATATGTATAAATTCATATACGTATTAAGTACGTAACAAAAGTGACTGTTTATATTTGTAGTTAAATTTTAATTTAAAAAGTATTGGCTATTTAGAAGCTACTTTCAACGTAGTGACATTCTCATTATTGCGTTTTGCAGTGATACCGTGGAAGAGGGGTTCTGTTATTTGTTAACACGTAAAATTTATGCTATATTATTATCAAGTGTTGCTATTGAAGAACGATAACTTATTTTATATTAGTGTTAACTTATTAAGGTAAAAATTAGATTGCATGTGTTTCATTTCTTTTGAATGACACTACGAGTTTTATGAATGTCAAGTTATCGAGAATCGAGTTTACTGTATAATTAATTATCGAAGTTACGGCATTTTATTATATTAAACTTTATTTCATCATTATTCAAACGTTATATTAAATGTTATGCTATCTTGTTATGACTTAAATATAGTTTTAAATGCAAAATTATTTGTTTAATTGAAATGTTGATTGCTGTGAACTAAAAATTTTGTTACTTTTTACTTACTGCATCATATTAGAATTAGAAATCGTTAATGGTTCTTTGAAAAGGTGACTGAGTGTTTATATCACAAATAAAATGATTGCATGTTTTGTCTTACTGTCAATTACCCTTTATATAAATGTTAAAGAGACGATCCGAAGTTTCTGCCTTTCTCTACAAAAACACACCGGTAAGCTTCGTCATCAATATTATGTCATTCCTTTCAACAGATTTCATCAATAAAAATTTCTATATTTCAAAATAATATTATGCTTGAAGTCTTAAGCTCTGTTTATTCATTTGTTGTTATCTTTGCATAAATTTTTGGTGTATCAAAATAAAAATTTCTGATTTCTCTTCGATAAATAAAGAATTCATAATCATTTATTGCAAGTCACGAATCTATCTTTATTTTTAATTCGTTTGTGTATTTATTTTCTTCGTTGACTTAACGTCATACTATATCTTGAAATTTTGATCCTGATCCATATCCTGATGTTGGATCTTTGTCACCCATAAACTCTTTTACCATCCTTTAGTTTATTCAAATATCCTATTTTTCTAAAGCTGTAATTTGATTTAAATCAACTTTTATTGTAATTATTCATAAAAGTCGACAACAGATTCAAAAAATTCCAGCAACAATGAATTGCTTAACTTTCAGGCGAAATTTTATGACGCCATCTGTTATATAAAATTTTTTAAATAAAATATCATATTTTTTAACTATTATAAAATGGCAAAATGCTTAATTTTGAGAATAGGAATAAGTGTTTAAAAAAATTGTAAATGCTAATAGCAAATAAAATCGTCATTAAGTCAGACCCTACTCGAGATGTATCGTTTCTCGAGTTGGTGTGACTTAATTAACATCCCTACCGATCTTAAGCCACCACGCACGAGCATATACACAAAATACACACACTAACATCCCTACATACAGAAGAAAATCCAACTTTTCGCACTTCTGGACGTTTCAAGGTTCATCGAGGCAAAAAATGTAAAACCGATAATAATGTACATACATTTTCATTATATTTTCCGCACTACTTTTCTAAAGAAAAAAGAAAAAAAAAAAACATTATTTTGTTCATTATTGTTCATAGCACATTGATATATTTCAACAGCTTTTAACAATTCTCGCAATTCACAGTGCCAGCAGCGAGACATTTTGAAAAATGAGGACATTTACTGAGAATATGCTACCTTCTTTGGTAGAGACTTCTCGTAATTATTCTAGCAGTAACCTTAAATAGATAATAAATGATAAGTTAAAAGAATTTAAAAGAGTCGTGAAGAACTTTTCAGGGTCGAGCTGTCTGGGATATGTCTGATTTTGTGTTTTAGTTCTCTTTAATTTCTATTGTGGGTTCGCTGACCCCACGAAGAATATTTTAAAAAGATACAGATTGTTTATGGTTGATTGTTATAAACGATTTTGATAGATTACATAATTTTCTTAGGAAAAATGTATAAATTCTTTTGTCAAAAGTCAAAACAAAGAAAAACAATTAAAACAGTTCAAATTTAAATTTATGCAGCACATGATGAAGTCGTTACAATGGGCTAATATCTTATAATTTATTTCTCATATCTGCTTAGTGTTACTATCTGTCTAGAAATTTGGAAAAGGCCTATAGCGATAGTATAAAATTCATTCTATTATCCATACATGGTGATAGACAAAAGGTGTTAAAATGCAAAAGATAAAATTTGACACGATTTCAATATTTTCTCTTGTTATGCATACATCTTAGTCGAGAAAATAAAATATATGTTATTTTATAAATACTCGATAATTTTAAATAAAACCTTCAAAAGGGCCACATAAGACGTTGTAAGCATTAGAAAGGGGTATTAAACATATGCGAATTCTTTGTAGATAGTTCACTAGATTGGTGTCACTCTATCTTGTAAATTTAGACCAAAAAGCGATAAAATTCCGAGTGTGTATCTCCAAAATTATCCAAAAAAGTTATTCAAAATTTAGGGCATCCGGCATTGTAAATAAGGCAGGATGGTCGAACTATCAAGGTGGCAGCCTAGCGCTCTGGGCGACCCGGGATAGAATTCGCATGGGTCAAGGAATCCCCAGAAATTTTCTGGGGGTGGTCCGTTCGGATATGTGGGGCCCTGTCCCTCCCCACCCGGTCGCCCTATTGTGGGCCTGGCCGAACCCATAATGGGCCTGTTATAAGAGGATCTCTTAGTGTCCACAGGGCGGAAAGAGTAAAAAAACTCATTGTAAATACCAAATATTTTAAATTCAAATCGATTCGTTGGTATAGGACAGTGATGGGCAAACTACGGCCCGCGGGCCAGATGC
>NW_019387895.1:0-8669 GCF_000671375.1 Centruroides sculpturatus | reverse complement strand
TAAATTTCTTTTAAATAGTGTGGATTTTATTTTGTTTTAATTTTTAGAGTTATAAAATATTTTGTAATGTCTTTTCCTTTTTTGAAAGTATAAAGCAATTATTTTCATTTCAAAAAAGAGTAACAGGAAAGATTAAGAATCTTTGCTTCAAAAGTGAGTTAAAAAATGCAAGTTTCTAGAAAGATGCAAAAAAATGTTTTTAAACATGATGATAAACATTATATTGCTAATCATTTTATTCAGCAAGAAGAATATGTAATGGTCATAAAAACCAGGATTAATTATTGTTGTTCAAAAACAATTTCTTGTACTTTTCTAAACCCTACATTTTCACTTTTAAAGTAAGAGTGCAACATGTTACTCATGAATTAAAACTTCATTTGATTGATCATAATCAAACTGATATATGTAATTTTATTTTAGTGAAATATTAATTTAAATATATCAAAAATTATTAATTTCTGTAGGCCTACTTGTTTATTTGGTCCTATAGGCGTTGTATATGCTTATTTTTTTAAAGACCAAGTTATATACTTACATATAGTTACTAGAAGAGTTTCTATAATTGAAGTTTAAATTATAAAATTTTAGGTTTATATTTAGCGCTAGTAGNATTCTGAAATAGTTAATTTTTATCAATCATTTGTGATATATCAAAGATTGATAATTATTCAGAAGAAAAATTTTGATTTATATGTATAAACTTTGCTATCTGGCCACAAAAAATTCAGCAACATTTTAAATTGTTTGTGTGGCACTATCTGTTATATTTTATTTTAAAAAATTTTTTTATTTTTAATTGTTATAAAATGGGAAAAAGCTTAATTTTGAGGATAGGGATGGATTTTATAAAAAAGTCTGACTATACTTGAGATATGACATAAGAACCCCATTTATCTTCCCACCCCATTGACTTTTAATCACCAAAATTTAACAGCATCAATCCCCCTAATGCACAAACTTCCCTGCAATTTTTCAGAAATTTTTGACGACAAACACACACCTAGTATAACAATAAACCTCTCAGTAAGCTTACAAATTACTTGTGGCACAAGAACTTTATTGAGAGTAGATGTTCTGTTAATTATGCCAAGACACCCTGTTAACCATATGTTTGACACTGCTATGGAACAGGTTAGAGAGAACTTTACATAAAGTCTACAACACATCTTGAAAAAGTGACTGTATGGAGAGTATGAAAATGTTTATACTTAAATGCATACAAATCCTCCATTGCACAACTACTCACCTTATCTGCACCTGTAAGGTACAGATAAAATAGTTTGTAAGAAATTTGTCTGCAAATGTTGCAATGGATAGAAGATAAAGGATTTCTGGACTCTGTAATTTCTGTGATAAAAACATTTAATGTCAGTGGTGAAGTCAATACTTACAACTACATGATTTAGAGAAGTAAACATCTGCATACTCCCTGGAATGTTTGATAACCCAAAAGTAAATATGTTTTGCCAGCAAAGAAAAAGAAATAACCTCTTTTTCGTAGAGACGATGATTACAGATATCATACATTTGGACATGTTCCAACAGTTTTCATTACACAATTAGTTGAGGATGACCAAGAAAGACACTTTCATTTCTCCAAGATAATAAGATACTTATACACTTTCAGGAAGATAGTGCAACCCCTCAACAAGTATTTCTCGGATTGGTGCAGAGATTGAGGTAACGTGGCTACCTCATTCTATGGGCCTTACCACTTTACTTTCCTGGATTTTTTTTCTTATATGGTATCATTAAAGATAGTGTATAGTACCACCTTTACCTGGAAATGTACCAAGTTCCAAATTCCAAATAGCTACCATGGTTGCAGAAGGGATATAGAAATTCTATGGCAAGAAATTAACTTCTAGGTAGGATGTCAATGAAGCAATGTCAATACAGGAAGCAATGCCAATGGAAGTTACATAACTATTAGAAATAAAACTTGAATTTTTTTTACTACATTGTATTATGACACATTAAACATTGTGTGTATGTCCTGTGAATAAATTTATACTATTTTAAAGTTGTAAAGCTTTCTTTGAAATATTCTGTATATTTTATTCAAGTATAAAATATTTATACAATATATATATATTATTTTTACAATTTTAAATTTTATTAAGTAAATTCTGATTATTTACACTTAAAGTGTTTAAGATTTCTTTTAGTTGTTTTAAATGTAATATGAAAATTATTATACAATGTTTGCTTTTTAAAATTAAAATAGAAAAAAATTTGCTTAAAAGATGATGGGGAAAAAACAATTCAAAGTTATCTTAAAGTCCATCGTTATTAATAATTTATCATCAATACTGTCATATATCTAAAATGTATTGAGCAATATAATTTAACAATATATTATCGTGTAATAATAAGTTATACTGATAAAATTTTAGATTGTCTGTTTTTTCCAATTCATTGCATTAGGCATCTTATGTTATATCAATTAAAAATAAATTTATTTCTGTAAACACCATATCCTGAGTGACCATAAAATCTATATGTGAATTGGAAATTATTTCTGTGTTTCTCTATTATCTTTACAAACTCTAATTTTTGCTTATGTTCTGGACATTTTCAGGTCAATTGTTGGAAATCACTAAAGCAGTAGTGGTAGTTTTAGGTCTTTGGCTCTTGTAAGATGGAATTGAGAAATTTAATTTTCTTTCTTAATACCTTGAAGCAAATCATCACATTGTTAAGTATGTACTTCTGATTTGTGACTTTTTTGATCATATCCAATCTATCAACTATTGAGTTTATTATTGAAATTGTGTTCTGAGTCTCTTAAGAGATGAACTAATATGAAAATACTTTATGGTCATTATATTCGTATGTAATATGAAAAACATGACAAATTAATGATTTTAATGTTTGTCAGATTTTGATTTAGATTAGATTTATAGTGAATTATTTTACTTTATTCTTGTCTTTATCTTACTATGCTTGTCTCTTCATTTAGAATGAATACATCAATATCAATTGTTGACTAGATTTTAACAGATAACTGGCTTTTTTCCACTTAATATTTTTTACTTTATTTTTTTTTATATTTAATAATTAACTAAAATCATCATAAGAAATATTAGAATTAAATTAAATTCTGAAATCTCAATAATATATTAAGTCAGATTATAGTGTCTCGAAAGTCCGGCTATATGTAATGTCTTTGGATGATGACAGGCCAAAATAAACAATGGAATTATGTTCGGATATGTGCCAAATTCAATGGTGACCATAAAGTTTACCTCAAAGTGTCACTATAGGATTTAGCAGGCATCATAACATATAGTTCCATTGTTTATTTTGACTTGTCATTATCCATAAAGACATTGTGTGTTCACACTTTTGGGACACCCTGTACAATATATTAATATTGTTACAAACTGAACCTATGGTGTTTTTTCACTTGTAACATTGTACAGTACTTAATATAACAATTACTCAAGAAGAAATATTAACAAAATAAATTTTCTTATTGATTTACACAAATAATATAAATAAAAAAAAACTTATTTGTTTACTTATTTTTATAAATTTTTTAATTTGCAAATTTATTTGTTCTAATGCATTTAAAATGCTTTAGCTTTTGATTTGAAGTTTAAATCAAGCATTCAAATGAATCACTAAATACAAGAAAGAAAATAATTTATATATTTAATATAGATTTTTAAGTAAAACAACTAAATTATTATCAAATGCAAATATAATGTTTCAATTTCATTGACATTTTCAAACAAAATAATGATTAAATTAACATCTGATTAATGTAAATTATTGTTATAGTTTTAAATCTCTTGACATTACAAAGTTAATTTAATACATTAATAAATTAAGATTAATAGACAGATAATATATAAAATAGCCTACTACTGCAAAAATCTGTTCAAACCTGATTTGGACAACACAGCTTATAGTCAAATCAAGACATTGTTCTCCTCCTTTACTCATTCTTTCTCATTATATATTGGTCCTATTAATAATAGACAAAATTGTAGATGATTAAATAGCCTTAATGTATTGTGTGAGTTCACATGTCAATAAATTTTGAAGGAAACAAATTTGTTTCTACCTGTTTTTCTTTAAAAGACCTTATCAGCGATAAGGAGCTATTTAACTGAACATTGATAAATAAATGGTCTTATTGAGTTATTAAACTATACCATAAATTTATTAATACCTCCACTCATTCCCTGTAAAATGACAAACTTCTATTACTGACTTACATTTGTTTCTGAAGTAGGTAAATTCTGTTGGAATATCACTAACTGCCTGGCCATTCAGTATTATTATGTTGTGGTTATCCACAGTCTAATAATCTTTTACCAGAAGCATTTGATTTTCTTATCGTTATTTTATTGAAAACCTACAAAAAACCAATTGCAGCATTTAAAACTTCTAGTATTATAGCTTTATCATATGTACTATCATAGTTTAACAATAATTCTAAACATAAGGTAGCAAATATTTACCCAAATTGTTAATATAGATTAATATTAATAATAATCTGCCAAAACTCAATCCATTGTTTCCAACTAAAAACTTGGATAGGAATTCAGCTTGAGTTTCAATTAATGTAGATCCCAGTATGTATTGATTAATTAATCACATTAGACTATCCAATGATCAACTGCACTCTTTTACATTTATTGCATCAAAAACTAAAATGTCCAATTTTTCAGATTAATTTTGATTTTACAAATTCTGTGTTAGTCAACCAGCTTTCAATGCAACCAAATATGAGTAAGTTTGATCAGTGGCATGTGGTGACATTTGGTGATAGGGAAGCTGTGCCAGCCCTGAAAAGAATCATTGGAAGAGTTATATGATATTTTGGTGTAGCATCCATGAGCAAAACTGCATGAGGTTGGTGCTCTATAAAGCGCATGTGTGTAATCTGGCTGCTTTACACAATTCAAATATTTTTGCCATGGAAGCTGTCCTGTATTTGACAATATGGTGCTTCCATTGGGAATATGCAATAACAATCTTATCATTTTTTTCACATGTATAGAAATTTGTAATAAGATACATAATGTGGTTATAATAAAATATTAATTTTAGTTAATTCAAAGTATGTTAAAATATGAAAATAATCACACACTATGTATTTGTTTTAGAAAATACAAGGGAAGCAGTGCTTCCATAGATGGCATGCCACTGAGTTTGACTGACTTGTTTTGTATTGCTGAATTCAAACAAATGCCCATTTGTAACTTACTCTGGAAATATTTCAGCAACTACATTCTTACGATTTATTTTTTTTTTGTTGCCATATAATTTTAGATCAATATGATTAAAACCACCTATGAACATTTTATACTGCATATATAAAAAATCCACTACAAGGTATTACTGAGAGCTACTTAGTGAACAGAAAAATTTCCTTTCTTTGATATACAATATATTATCTACTAGATAAATTTTCTTTCTTGACTCTGAACTCCCTCAGTTTTGTTAATAACTTATAGTGGTTGGTTATCATAATAGATATATCTGCAGACATGAAAAAATTCTTTAACCAGCAACTCAAACTTACTTCCTTAGAATCTAACTCATCTGGAACAATATAATTAAATAGCATTAAGTTGTTACTAATCATATTGTTAGGTATCCTATTCATCAGAAATGCAATAGGTTCCATGCTATTGTCTGATCCTCAACTATATTTTCAGGTTTGATCTCCTTCAACACTGTGTTCTCTTCCAACTTTTTGTTTATGAAATTAAATTATTATAATGATCCTCTAATCTCATTGTACCACCTCTTCTATTATTTCAGAAAGTTTATTGTACAAACATTGTAAGAAAAAATGCATTGACAATTCTTTGTATATCCTCTTTTCTATTGTAAATCTTGAACCTGAAACTCTTTCACATGTTCTAATTTTGGTTGTCATCAGTGGCATAAGTAAAGTCTTTAAATAAGGAAGCTGATGCATTTGCCACTTCTGATCCAAAATGCTTGCATTGACTTTGATTTCCTGTAAGTGTGTTTTAATTGTAAAAAATAGATCAGAAAATATTAATAAAATTAAGTATGCAGAATTTTTTTATTGATATTTCTTAAAAGATGTAAAATAAATTATTGTGGTGGTAATCAGTTTGCTGAATATCTACTACTGTGTGTGAGACATATTTAAGCTCTTTTTGTTTTCTCTTTCTGATGATTTAAAATTTTACTTGTGTAATGAAAAATACTAATATAGATGATCTTTCAACTAAATTCTTCAGTAAAAATATTTATTATATAGTACATAAAAATTAAGACAGCAGTCACCAGTTATTTTCTTATGGAGATACTTTTTAAAAATTTTAAAACCTCTGCAGTCCAGCAAATTTTATCGGTGACTCAAAGGTCTAAAATTACACCAGTCAAAAAAGTGATTCTATTCTATTTAATAAATTAATAAAAATGAATTCCTGTTAAATAAAACACCAAATTGTTAAAACAAACCTTTTTATTCTTTGTTTTTTCATATTTATAAAATAATAATAAATTTTTGAAATTTTTAATACTGTACTGTATATTATTTTGAAACATACAATTTTATGAGAGTTTGTTTGTGAATGATGACCTTTTTATTTTAGAATATCTGGCTAAAATTTGGAATACAGTTGGTGCAACTGATTCTCCATAATTATGTAGGTGAACATCGGAGTTAAAATTTAAATTTATTCTTTGAAGTTCAACTTCGGAATGCTGTTTCATATAAATATGTTGAACCAAACATTGTACATAGTTTTATGGTTAATGCTTTTACTAGTAGTTCTGGATATTTACTATTACACACATACATTTAATCCAGAATTGTTCATGTTGAATATTATTTAAAAGTTTCTTATATTTGTCCTTTAAAATGGAGTCTTCCTTAATTGAACTATTTCAATCTTCAAAGCAGCTTTTACATTTGAAAACATCTACTTCACTACTCTATTTACTTTAAGGTTTGAACAAAGTGCAAATTTTTTAAAATCACAAATCTTGCTTTAAATTCAAATTTAAGTTTCATCTTGAACTGGGAAATCTCTATCCTTACTGCTGATGGTCCTTTGATAATTGAAGGTTTTTCAGGTCTGGGAAAAATGTATTTGTTCTCCAGATATTGTATATGGTGATCCTAAAATTATTAGGTCATTGCAAATGAAATGCCCATTTTTTAAAATGTAAACTTTCCAGCCTTGTAGTTCAATGTTTTTCCATGTTAATAGTGTTGTATGTTTTGCAATTAGAAGAGCACACATATAATATGTGAATGTAATAATGTAATCTCATTTATATTGTGAGTTTCACATGTTTGAGTATTTTTTCTGACAGCATTGGAAGAAAGGAAATTGAATAATTTTTTTTGAGTTTAAGCAGGGACATAATGCAGCCGAAGCAACCCGATGTATCAATAAAACTTTTGGTGAAGGTTCTGTGAGTGAGAAGGCCACCTGGCATTGGTTCAAAAAATTTCATTCCAGGAATACGATCTCAAAAATCAGAATTGAAGAACATCACCTGACTGGGAAATCATGGAAAGTTTGAACATACTGGACATTCATTCAATAAACATGTTAGGAAAAGTCAAGAAACTTGACAAATGGGTACCATATAAACTCAGTGAGATATAAAGAATCATTTGGAGGTCTGCAGTTCTTCAATTATTTGTCACAAAAATGAAAGTGTTTAAATTAAATTTTTTCCCATCCACCTTATTCTTCAGACTTTTTGCCAACAGACTATTACTTTTTTATACATCTGAACAGTTTTTTTTTTTTTGGAAAAAGTCTTCAAGAAAGAGGAGATGACACAATAAAAAATATCTTTAATGATGTTTTGGATTCTCGTGATTTCTGTCAAATTAGTGTTAATGCATTTCTGTTTCATTGGGAAAAGTATATTAATGTTGGTGGAGACTATTTTTAATTGAATATGTAAGTTTTAAATTAAATTAATAAACATTCAAAGTCAGAAGTAAAAATTGCTCATTTCATTTGCAACAGTTTAATAAAATAACAGATTAAATTTGTATTATAAATATGCAAAATACATTTTTTTTGTAATTAATCTGTATAAAATTTAAAGTTGTTACATTGAAGACTACATATTCATATGAGCAACACATTCTCTGTCTGTATTTTAATATTCGTGATTATCTGATTTTAGTTTACTAAGATGTGGACTGTTTTTAAAATGATGTTAAAAAAACTGGTTCAGAACAGTTACTTGTTGATTCATTTGCTTCATGAATAACAAGAAGCAACTGTTCTAAATACATCTCATGAGTATTTAATAAGATTACTAGTAAAATTAAAATTTTATTACTTTAGATATAGAAATTTTTCCCAAAAAATGAAATAAATGTTTAAGATTGAGAAAAATTGATTGTATTGTTATCACTTTCTCTTGATGCAGTTATATTATTTTTTTTATTTTATTATTTTGTGAACAGTCTGTTTCTGATATATATTTATTGGAATATTAATATCAAAAACAGCACCAAACTAGAAAAGCGAACAGTTTAACATTGATTTATGAAAAAACTTGTTTTTAAAAAGTTTGACATATTTAGCTTATCTTTAAGTTGAAAAATACATAAAAAATTGTGTTGCATTCATTGCAGAAGTAATGTTTTCATGTATTTTTGATGATTACTGTTCATCAACTTATTTTCCAGTTTT
>NW_019387894.1:891-8687 GCF_000671375.1 Centruroides sculpturatus | reverse complement strand
AACTTATTTCAGGCAATAAAAGTATAGGTATATCAACCAGGCCTGAGTTTCTTTTCTTTCTTTTCGTGTTTCGCAAACTTCGATAACACGTTTTCCGTGGAAGAAGGTACTTAGAAATTTATGAATTCAAATATTCGCTATTCTGCTTCAATAAATTCCCGACTGAAATAGTGACGATTCTTTTTGGTTAGAGCAGTCGAAGGTTCGTTCAGTCCAAATTTAGATACCCTCTTTTCCATAACACGCGAAAAAGTTTAGAAATGCAAATAAGAAAATTTCTTATTTTGGAATAACCTAAGTTAGAATGCAGCTAGCAATATAAAAGTTCAATAAAACAGAAGCGAGCAATAACGGGATGAGATATTTTCTGAAATATTCTCATGTAAAGTAATGAGGGGGGAAGGATAACGTAATGAAGTCATGGTTAACGAGAAGTACAACGCGTTGCAAAGGGCACAGATCTCACTAAACATCAAAAGTTTTGAAAGCTGGATGAGAAAACTTGATTAGAAGCAGTCTATAGAACTAATAACTTGTGTCAGAAAAGTCAGTAGCGCATCAGCAATAGACAGTCAGCCGTCAATACGAATAGAAAGCTTTATCGTAAAAGTAGTGTTAAAATGAAGCTGTCTCGACACCACCGTCAAAGGGACTTGAAGCAACTATCATTTAGCGGGGTTGACGCGGTGGCCAAATATTTGTGAAAGTCTCTTCAATGACACTCTCTATAAATGCCGTCTAATTACAACATTATTGAAGTTGGCATGCCCTTAGTTCTTCGCTAGAAATATACGGAGCACTTTCAATTATCGAGCAGTACCCTTGTGGTTTCACCTCAGTACGGTTTATTAGTTGAAAGAAAGAGCAAAGTACAGATGAATCTCTTCAAATGTCTTCGTTTCTAACAGATGTAAATTAATAAATTATGATACAGCCGCAAATTTTTATACATTCGAATGAATGCGCTTGGCTAATTTGCATATTTGAGCGTTTATTTTAGAAAAATGTATTTACAGCTAATCACAATTTTTATTTTGTCTACTTCTTTTTCTTTCTTCTTCTATATTTGAAGATATAGTTCTCAGCCTTTCTTTCTCACCTTTCAACCTCTCTCTGCCCGGTTAATACAGTCTAGAAGCCACCATGAAATATGGATGGTTGTTTCGCAGCGCTGGCTACACATCCCATTGCTTTGCTGCAAACCTGTCATAAACAACAGAAATTGCCTGGTGTGCAACACAATATCTAATGTTATAGCCCGTTTCCAAACCCATGTTGCTAAAATGACCAAGCTGGAGGATAGAAATTCGTATTGATGGTTAAGGTACATCGATCTGAAAGCCTCCCCCATTATTTATGTTATAAATAATTTTTTTTAAATATTAATACATGGAAAGGAGAAAAATAATTCTACAGCATGAAAAATAACTCTTTACTCATTTTTTTTTCTTGAATTATTGAGAATAAACACGAGAAACCCCAGCACATTTTTACGTTAAACTTAACTCTAGACACTACTAACGAATAAGCAAAGATATTTAATACTTAAAAAATTAATTAAACTTAGTTAAATTATAAAGTTTAACCTATTAAGGATTAAATTTATGTAAAATAAAACCCAATTGGATGTAATTCTATTCGTAGCACGTATACAATTTTAATATTTTAGATAACGTTACAACTAATCGATAGATGTCGCTGTACGAATTCTATTATGTACAGTAACTACTGTCGTACAGTATTTAATTTTATGTACAGTAATTAATTCTACGCCGAAAAATACCTTAAAATCTTCTCAATAATAAATACGAGCAGCTAAAGCGAAGCGAGGAATCCGAGTTCGAATCCGGTCCGGATTTTACCGGTTATAATTTTAATTATAATTAAGATAATTATAATTTCGAGTTTGGTTGTGCAGGGGTCTATTTTTTACGATCATTTAGAGCCCTATATAATAAATTAAACGGGTAAAATTTTAAAGTTACGATCGATATAATTTACCGATATTCGGGAATTTAACTGTTTTACTTCACTGTATTTGAAATTCTATTGAAAATGCCTAAAAATTCCTGTTTATTCTTTCATGCCAAGGGGGTTGGAGTAATTTTAAACCATTTTCCAAATAAAATTATTTTAATAGGAGGTAGAAACGGCGCTAAATCTCGTTTCGTATTCCCGATTAATTTATTATTCGTTTCGTAGTGTAGCAATTTTTCCTTTCAGAAACAGGAAAAAAGGGGGGAGCGAATTATTCGTTGCAGGTGAAAAAATCGATCGAGGCCTTTTTTAGAGGAGGCCTCTTAGAAATGGTTGAAGTGCACGCGAGCAGCTAATCTGTTTACGTGACCTACGTAGCCTAGTGTTTCATTAGCAGTCTCTGCTGGTTGTAATCAGCAGAGTTGGATAATCGTTCAGTTGCCCTCGTAGTGTTTTGTCCACGTTTCCTTCGTTCATTATGTCCAACAAAATAACAAGCCAAGTGATCATTTAATACTCACTAATTTGTCATCGTGTCTATTCGACCGAACTTTCCTCCTGACGCTTTACACAAACTCTTCCTTTCCATTAGGTAGTCACGTGATTGTTTTTTTTAATTTTGTGTTTTTCTAAAAACACAATGTTTAATCTAATTAATTTTTTTTAAAAAAGTATTTTCCACGAGCCTCCTTGTTCTTCAACTTATTGAATGCCTACTTTGATTTATGATCTAATAGTTTTTAGGCATAAAATAGTTTATAAATTTAGTTTCTAAAGCATATTAAACGAGAAAAATCGCTTATATATCCATTTAAATTAAATTAATAATTACTTTAAATGAAACTTTCTTCGATTATATTAAAAGAAAACGGTGCACTTACTCCAGGTGTTCTCGATTGAGGTCCAAACGGGAATCTTGTCCAATCTAAAGAACTTTCTTGCGTTGTATCTAAAAGGACCACTAAAAAATCAGAGAAAAGGAAATAATTTTAGTAAAATATCAAACAATAGTTTTAAATTAAACAGAAATTTGTGAAAGAAATGGTATTTATGAGGCGCGTTTAAGATCGAGTTGAAAGATGTACAGTACAGTAAGTACACTAAACCTTGCCTATAATGAAATATAAATACAGTAAAACCTGTGTAAACCGGCCTCGTACAGTACCGAATTTTTTTCGGTATGGCATGTTTCCGTTTTTAGCAGGTTTCTTTCTAATACAGAAAATCGCTGCGTTCCTATGAATTTTACCCGTTTAGGCAGATTTCCGTTTTACTAAGTTTCAGTTACTGTGTAATGGAAACCTGTCTAAATAGGAAAATATTCTCGATGCGATTAAATTGAGGAAAAGACTAGGATGAGATTCCGGTATACACAGGTTTTCCTATATAAATATAGATTAATCAATTTTATTCTCGTTTATATATTACTGTAAAACCTGCCTAAATAGGAATAGGAGTAATGTAGGATGAATACGGATTCGGTAGGACGCGATACCGGTTCACACAGGTTATACATTAACTAAAAATACGTTGGAACTTATAAAATACAAGGTTTTCGTAAGGATTTCTTAGAAAATATTTCTTTAAAGTTTAAAAAAAAAAATAAAAAAAATAGGCACACGCACTTCTCTATTCCGGTCGAACAGTCCCATCATAATAAAACTAAACGACTGTAAAGTACAAAAGTCCTCATCATAAATCACAAGCAACGCGAAGTGGGCGTCAAGTAATTCACCTTGCACTGTCTGTAAATCATAGCCTATAGACCCCATCTACCATATGTATTCTTAACACTTTCTTCGACTAGAAAGAATTCCAAATCATGAGAAATTCGAATTTAAATGAAATATATTGCAACCAATCTTCTACTCCTTTCCACGCTCGGTTGGGCAATAATCAAGTGAAAAGGAAATTAGTCGAGGAGGAAGAGAGGGGGGGGGAGGAAGAAGGAGGAGGAGGAAGACTAGACACAGGGAATACAAACAGCTCTACATTAATATTATTCATTTATCAAATATGTTCTTTTATTTTTAATCGGATTTTATAATAAACTTTCCGCCCATTTATTCCTGTAAAATCGCATTTTTGATTATTAACGAATGCACTTAGTGCACACTAAGTGTCACACAATAAGCTCTCACCTATCGAGAATAATGGTGTAGTGTTTTATAAATCAATCACGTGGCCTTTTTTCCTTTGTTTTTTTTTTTCTTAATGGTTTTTAATTTCTGCTCTTCACCAATCGATTCGTCATTATAATGTTGATCGAATTTATAAGGTAAATTCTCCCCCCCTCTTCGCTTCTTCGCTCCTCCTCGATGATGTGTTACGATTTTTACATTTTAAATAGTTAATAAGAGGAGAGGTGGAGTCATGCAAACGACTTTACGCGCATAATGAACTGCAGCGGATCATTTTTGGTGATGTGGTAGCTTGCATAATGAAGTGGAGCGTATGATTTAACGTCACTAT
Organism: Centruroides sculpturatus; assembly: GCF_000671375.1. Lineage (NCBI taxonomy): Eukaryota > Metazoa > Arthropoda > Arachnida > Scorpiones > Buthidae > Centruroides > Centruroides sculpturatus. The sequence goes on along the minus strand of NW_019387894.1, from coordinate 4,238 downwards.
TATGTGGGGGGGGAGGAAATTAAATTTCGCTCTTTTGTTCCTAAATAACTGGCGAAGAATAGAAATTTATTAATAGTTTAACGTGAAAAAAATTTGTTAAAATATTCATAAATGATGAATAGTTTAGCGGGGGGATGAGAAATCAGTAGTATCTGTTGCGTGTAGTTTGACGTAAAGATGACGAAATTATTGGCGTAAATCGGTGCCCGTGTCCATAAACGGTGCGTGAAATGAAAGATTTGATGCTTATATTCGTAAATAATAGGAAAAAAATACAGGATTTTACACGAGAAATATTCGTCGGTAGCGCGAAAAGTGAAAAATTATTAATGGTTTAACACGAGAAAATGGTGAAGACATTCATAAACGAGGTAGAAAATGAAGAATTTAACACGAAATATTGACGAAAATTTTCATTAAGAAGGCAAAAAATACAGACTTTAACATTGAAAATTGATGCAAATATTCACAAAGGAGGAAAAAGACGAAGAATTTAAGACAAAAATAAATCAAAGTGTGTATACAAAAATACCGCAAAAAATAACAAATAATTCAACACGAATACGTCATCATTTTCTTCACCCAACGAGAAGCAAAAAAAAAAAACAGTTAATTCTGTTGTTTTTTCTGGTGTAGAATATATGTCAATTAGTTGTATAGAGTCTTTGATAGTGGCTGAATGTAATAAATAAAGATAACTTCATTAACTTGGTCGTATAGAAGGGTAAGTTGCATCATCATTAAAGGTGTCTTAAGAAAGAAGAAGATACATAAATTAATTAGTCATTAAGGAAATATCTACTTTATTTATTATAATAGTTGGAAAGAAAATGAAATCGATGGACGGCTCGCATTATTAATCTTCAATTAATTTATTTCCTGAATTAATTGATGAAAAAAATTACTTTTTTGTTTTTTTTATAGAAATTTTATCTATAAAAAGCATTGTAAACATCGTTATATACTATCTTAAATGTAATTAAACTTAATTGTAATCGTATTTAGTTCTAGATGCGAGTAGGATTCATTATAGAGCTACTTAAGTCTAGAACTTTCATTGCATACTTTCATACATCTAATATCTAGTTCTAGAATTAAAATCTTAGAATAATAATAATGAATAATATTGAATCAGAATTGAACATTATTAATATCAATTATCATTACTCTAGAATTTTTAATTCTAGAGTCAGGTATTAGATGTATTGTTATCCATTATTATTATTCTAGAATTAAAACTACATTAGGTTATATACAAGTAGTTCTATAATTATCATTCTATAATTAAAAATTCTATTATTATAGAATTTCTATTCTAGAATTAAAAATTCTAGAATCAGGAATTAGATGTATGAAGGTATACAATGAAAGTTCTAGACTTAAGTAACTCTATAATGAATTCTACTCGCATCTAGAAATAAGTATACTTAGAATTAAGTTTAATTAGTTCTAGAATTTTAATTCTAAAACATTATATTATCCTTGAGATCTAAAAATATAATCAAATTCAGATTCGATACAATTCCGGAGCCGTAAATAAAACCATTTCTAGATACGCGTGTACGTAACAATGTGTACTGTACATATTACTGTTACACTAGATCTAGAACTTAATTAAGTTTAAAATGTAATAAGGTTGATATTAGCCTAGTTCTAGAAGTAAATTTAGCTCTAGTACAACTAGATCTAGAACTAAGCAAGATTCTACATATGATAGTATAGTTCTAGAACTAAATTTAGCTCTAGTATTTCCAGATTTAAAACTAAGTTAGGTTATATAGTTCTAGAATAAGTTAGGATTAATTCTAAGTTATATAGTTGTATTTTGCTCTAGTATTGCTTTATCTATAACTACAGGTAGCAGTACGATTCTAGAAGAAATTTTTGCTCTAGAATTACAAGTAGCAATGTAATTCTCGAATAAAATTCAGCCATAGCTGCGTCAATTAAGTTGGAAATTGTTTCAGGTTTAGTTAAATAGAAACAAACACTTAATTTATGCGCTAAACAAATTAAAGTAAATAATCTTTCGCTTCAAACCCCTTTTGTGTATCAAGACCGTAGCCGAAAAGGAGACAATTATAAACACTTATTACTCTATTATAAAGGCTGTTAATCCGAATAATTTTGATGTTTTTCTCGAGCTACAAACCCCGATAATCCAATTAAACGATTTCAAAAACTTAAAAGAATTGTCTTCCTATTGTATTAGTTATATTACTCAGTAAATTTAATTAGCATTTGCAGAATGAAGTGCTTCCCCTCAATGTTTTCATTCGCAATTTCCATTGTAATCAGGATCGAACGGGGAGGGAGAAAGACAGAAGAGAGCAGGAAGAGAAAGCAGGACGGAAGGTAGAAAAAAGTGTCAACTGTCTCTTTCCATATGGGCAATAGTAGAAAAGGTGACAAGGAAAGGCATCAGCTTGTCACTTAAAACAACGAATAAGGCAATTTGCGAATGGTCCCGTAACAGATTCCATCTGACATAAGAAATTAAGTTTTCTCTCCTTTCTAATTATTTGTGTGTATCACTTCCAGAAAGAATCTTCCCTTTTACTTCTTCCACAGTTTATTGTTCGGCTCCTTGTCAAGTTCTTGACGTTTTCGGATCTGGAACATCATTACGTATCGGTGACGTTAAAGAATTACTTGTTACTGGCTTCGTGTAACACTGAGTTTACTTCAATTTGATGGGCAAATAATTACATCTCTTTAATTACACGGTAATTACATGGAGTGACGTAACGAAAAGAGTGTATCGTAACAAAACATCGTTTAATCCCTAACAGTAATTACGATTCATATGTTTGATCAATCGCGCCTTTTTTTAAAATGACAATTAACTGTCTGAAGCAGAAAAAAGGAGGAGAGATTTGCTGTTTTATTTTGAAAAAAAAAGAAGAAGAAGAAATGTCAATTTATCAGGAGCACTTTCATCCGCATCACTTGGATGGAACTGTGAATGATGTTGATGAATCGAGACAATTTTTTAAAAATATAATTAAGTTACTTAATTATGATTTAAATTAATTATTACTTAGAAAGTGTTTAAATATATATTTTTTTTATATAAGGAAACACGATTCTTTTTAAAAAGCGTTGATGAATAATTAGGAAAATAGAAAAACTGGGGTATTAATATTTGGAAAATAGTAAAAATGAAGCATGAATAATTGGAAAAATAATAAAAATGGGAAATGAATAGTTGGAAAAATAGTAAAAATGGGGCAGGAATAGTTGGGAAAACAGTAGAAATGGGGCAGGAATAGTTGGGAAAACAGTAGAAATGGGGCATGAATAGTTGGGAAAACAGTAGAAATGGGGCATGAATAGTTCGGAAAACA
>NW_019387894.1:0-782 GCF_000671375.1 Centruroides sculpturatus | reverse complement strand
AAATGGGGCAGGAATAGTTGGGAAAACAGTAGAAATGGGGCAGGAATAGTTGGGAAAACAGTAGAAATGGGGCATGAATAGTTGGGAAAACAGTAGAAATGGGGCATGAATAGTTCGGAAAACAGTAAAAATGGGGTGTGAATAGTTGGGAAAACAGTAGAAATGGGGCATGTATAGTTGGGAAAACAATAAAAATGGGAGATTAATAGTTGGAAAAATATTCTTAACCCAACTATTCATGCCCCATTTTTGCTATTTTTCCAATTATTCATGCCCCATTTTTACTATTTTCCCAATTATTAATGCCCCATTTTTACTATTTTCCCAATTATTCATGCCCCATTTTTACTATTTTTCCAATTATTCATGCCCCATTTTTACTATTTTCCCAAACTAGAGCATAAGAAGTTAAGAAAATAGTAAGGTTGGAATATAAATAGTTCGGAAAGTAAGAAAATGTTTCTAAAATATTTTTCCAATTAAATTTGGTTTCAGTCTATGGTTCATGAACATGGTTTTATTTACACAATTATTACACGGTTCCTTTAAAAGCTTGGTAAACCTTGAATGCTTCCTGTAGATAGAACGTCATATCTAATATTTCTATGAAGAGAATATCATGGTAAATTATGAATTTCCATTAGAAACAGTCTTAGGAAACCACGTTAATGAAATCATAACTATAAACCATGATTATCCATAATGAATCTTGATTATTCAACAGTGAACTAAATTTAATGAAAGGTATTTAAAGTAATTTATAATTTAGAAAACATTTAACC
>NW_019387893.1:20354-22347 GCF_000671375.1 Centruroides sculpturatus | reverse complement strand
TAATTTTTAACGATACAATAGTCTTCGTTAGGCTTAACGTCGACGAAAATTCAACGCAAAGCGACACGCAACGGAGAAGAATGTCAAGATGAGATAAATTAATATATTTTTTCGTGCATAATCGGTTATCCGAAACATCGATAATCCTAACGACTCTGTCCTTAATTGATTCGAATAATCGACGCTCTACTGTATTTATTGTATCCTGCTACAATAGTTCTTCTGTAATGAAAATGATGTAACACCTTAAGTTTCTTTTGACAAACTTCAAGTACACGATTTTATGTTAATGATTATGTTTTACAGCAAACATATTTGTCTTATGACCTTATAATAGGTATTAAAAATAATTTTATAACATTTTAATTAACATATTAAGTCTTAATTATTGTAACATTACAGGAATTGGAATGTCTGGCCTTAAATGCAGAAACAGAAAAAGTAGCAGACAGTAATTATTTTTTAAAATATACAGTAAATCTCTACAAGAAAATAAAAACATTATTTTATAATATACTTTATCACTATTATTAGGTATTAATATAAAAGACTCAACAGTCCACGTAGGAAATGTTTTTAACATAGGCATAAATCAACCATCAAGTTCAACTGATAAAAATGATTCAGGTAATTGCAAATAATATATGCTAAAATGTTTTTTTTTAAATTAAGTATGTGAAGTAAATTAATAATAATAATATTTAGAAACAATTGATTTATATTAGTGAATTTTAATTTTATAATAAAAAAATATAAATGACAATAAATAAGTGAAATTTGTCTGAATTTTCCAACAATTTTTGTTAAAAAATTCCTGTATATAAGACATGTTATAATTATCTACTGACTTTTATTGTTAAAGCTCAAATATAAAAATTAGAATTAACTGTACACTTTGCCTATCAGATAGCAATTTTTGCATCAAACCACTTGCAGAAACATTACATTATTTGGCAACAAATATAAAAGTAAACTTTTAGAATATAATGTCGAATTTTGTTGATCGTTTATTCTCGCAGCTTATACTGTTATATTGCCTTTATTTAACATTAAATTCTAAAATGAAATAACATTGAAACATAAATGTATGTATATTGGCTTTACAATTCTTAAATTAAAATAAATTGTATTTTTTTACTTGTATAGCACTGATGATAATGAAATTATATATTTACTCTATAAAATTTCAAAAATATATATGAAAATGTGTAGAAGTAATGGTTATTAAAGTTTAACAAAGTGAATCAAATGCACAAACCAGTATTATAAATCGACCTTAGGTAAGATTGTAATATTGTAATTTCTTCACACGACTGACACTTAAAAAAAGCCAGTTGCCATAAATGTTTTTCAAAGAAAACATTGCATATTGAATTAGTTTAGTCTTCGTCCAGTACTTAGGTGAATTAAATTGATAACATTTCAGACATTGTAATAAATGTTTTTATATATTTCCATTTTTAACCAAATATTCGAACCGTTTTAAATTCGAATTTGTTATTGTATATTGGTTCGATTATAGAACGATTTTAAACGTTCCAGAAAATTGATCAAATTGAAAATAGTTCGTTTGACTGGACGTAAAAATTCTCTAATTAGTCTGGAAACGGGAGACCTAATTCTTGCATTCCGTGAAAACGGGTAAGATTAATCTTCACTATTGTTGCTTTTGCCCACAAATAAAAACCCAGTGAAGCGGGTCCTTGCAGCTAGATTCTAGATTACTTAGAAAAACAGTCTTTTATATATAGTAGAACGTCGATTTTCCGAATCAATTGGGGACTGGGGTTGTCCGGATAACTGATATTTCGGATAACTGATTTACGTACGAAAAAATAGTTTAACGTACCCTATGTCGAAATTTTTATCCGTTGCGTGTCGCTTTGCGTTGAATTTTTGTCGATGTTAAGCCTAACAAAGACTATTGTATCGTTAAAAATTATTTTTTTATTTTGTACAAACAAAATAAATATATTGAAAAATATAAAAACAA
>NW_019387893.1:7206-16838 GCF_000671375.1 Centruroides sculpturatus | reverse complement strand
GAACGAAAATGAAAATTTGCTTGATAATTCAACTACGCTTGTTGGAGAACAATAAAAACACTACACTCAACAAGCCACCAATAAAACTCAACTGCCTAACCTATAACCAAAGTCTCCTTTTAATTTGTTTTTAAAAAAAAGCGCTTGACAAACTTGCCCCGCATGCCGAAGTTGCCCCGGTCTCCCCTATATCTATATAGATATACAAATAAAAACCCAGCGAAGCGGGTCCTTGCAGCTAGTATATATATATATATATATAAATTGACATGTATGTCCCTATATTTCACTTTTCCGCAAAAACTACACATCGTACGTGAATGGTGTTTGTATGTGGTGGTAGCCCCAAGTCTCCATTCGTGCATAGGGGTAGTTGCGTCTCGATAGCTATAAGGGTGCGGGAGATATGGGCTTGAAAGTGGTTAAAAGTGGCTTTCTATTTCGAATGTTTTGTTCGAATTTGTTCGAATTTAATTCGAACATAAAATTCGAATATTGGTTCGATTATAGAACGATTGTAAACGTTTCAGAAACGTTGAAAATAGTTCTTTTGACTGAACGTAAAAATTCACTAATTAGTCTGGAACGGGGGACGTAATTCTTGCATTCTGTGAAAACGGGTAAGATTGGCTATAATGTAATTATCTTAATTTTCACTATCGTTACTTTTTGCCCAGCGAAGCGGGTCCTTGCAGCTAGATTCTAGATTACTTAGAAAAACAGTCTTTTATATATATAAAAAAAACTATATTACATACAAATAAAAACCCAGCGAAGCGGGTCCTTGCAGCTAGTCAGTTTTATAAACATTTACAAATTTAATAAAATGTACTATAGAATATTTTAACTGAATATTTACAATATTCGCATTTAGTAATATCATACTCAGTTTTCTAATACACTACAATTAAACTTTCAAACATCATATTGTTTTTTTACACCGGCTGACGCTAAATTGAAGGGCCTCAAACAACGAGAGTTATATTCATAAGATATACAAACAAATTTGTGATTCATTATGCAAAATGAACGTCATTAAGTTGCAAATTGCAATCTTGCAATTTGAAAAATTGTAGATCTATAAATCTGCACTGTTTTGTATGGAGTGCAAAAATATTTTTATCACAGACAATGTTTACCAGCTGCTGAAGGTTTGGAATATACATAAAGTTCTTGATCCAAATATGCTCAATATTTCTTGTGTTCTCATGGTCTCTATCAATTAGCCGTAAATATAAGGATTCGCTTTCCTCTAACAAATGCATTGATAGAATCAGTAGAAAAAATGTTTCTGATATGAGCCTCAAGAAACGTTTAGAAAAACTCTTTCAACATTCCTCAGCCAAAGCCTCTTTGTTCGTTTGGGTACAAAGCACGCAAAACAAATGAAAGTAGTAGATAGTCGGTGAGATAAAATGCATTATTAAGTCAAGTGACCGACTGATTGTTTTTTTTTTAGATTTCATTCTCAGGTGATTCAAATATATCATTCTCACAAAGCTGAAACAATTGAAGGTGCAAAACTTGCTATGACTTGCTGTTTCGACGAAGCAGATAGACTTGGCGAACGCACGAATCTATTTTGCAAAAATTGCAATTGATATACTGAACTGGAAAGCATAAAAATGCTATTCGTGAGTGATGTTGATATATATGATATTAAGAATAGTCTCTCCTGGCATAGTTGCAGCCACAGTTACAGCAAATTGTGAAAAAGAATCCCGATTCGCTAACAATAAATAAAATTGTAGATATTTTTTTTGGAACTTATATCTCTATAGCAGACTTCAGTATTTTGCAAATTGAATAGGGGCATTCAAGTATGACCAATTCTGTGTACATCAACGAGTATATATATCCCATTATGTACAGTACGGAAATGTTTCTTTCGCTTGAAAATATTTGTTAGAAAATAAAAAGGATTGTGTAAGCGGTAACTTAGAAAAAGTGCTTGTGGCTTATCACAAGAACTTTGCATTACAACTATAATTTTCAAATATAAATAGATGTCTTCAGTGTGTCTTACCCCTGTTTTTATTGTTTTTAAAATTAAGTTATATAAAGAAACTCCTATGGATAAATATGTAAAGCAAATTACAATTATTTACACTAAATTTTCATGTAAGTGTCTAATGATTTATCTCTTTAGAACTTTTAATTATTTATTATGGCAGCTAAGTGTTAATGAGTACTAAAAGACTCCTAGTCTTAGTTATCAATCATTTTTGTTCAGAAAACTCTTACATAATTAAAATATTATGCAACCAGTTGCATAACTTTCCTGGCAAAAACTTTTAAAATTATATGCGCGCCATCTGTTAGGAAATTTTATTTAAAAACTTTTTATACGATTAATTATCGTAAAGTAGCAAAATACTTAACTTGGAGGTAGAGACAAGTTTTATAAAACATTGTAGATGCTAATAACAGGTAAATTCTTTATTTATTCCGTTTCTACTGTAGAAATGACACTTGTCTCCTTTTATCTCCAAACCTCCATGATCTTTAACCACCAAAATTTAATAGCATCAATCCCCCTAATAAACAAACGTTATTGAAAAATTTCAAAAATTTTAGACAAAAAATACAGGAGTTATTAAGCTACAAATTGGTTAAACAAAAACGATCTCCATATTTATACCTACATAAAAATATCTCCATTTTTTTTCATTTCTGAACGTTTGAACGTTCAGAAATAATGTAAAAACCTTGCAAGAGAGTCATTTTTTACCGATCGCCATACTTTTCCTCTGTTATATATAACACTATTTAATTACCTGCTGCAGACTATGTTTTTTAAATTTCATAAATAAAAATGGTTTGTGTATGTAAGGATAAATAAGATTTATCTCAACGGTTATTCATAGTGAAAACAAGAAAGCATCCCTCATCCCTCACGAGCCGAAGCTATCAAAACAAAATAATGGCATAAATGAACCAACCAGTAATGTTAAAAGTTAAAAGTAATGTTGACTCACTAAAAAAACAGATTCACAGGTGAGAGACCATCATCGTCATCTCTCTTATCTGAAGATAATAGAAGTGACTACGTAACACGTATTACTTTTATAGTCATACGTGTTACGATCATAAGACTTACGTGATTAGCAAAGATAGCAACGTTACCTGTTATCCATACCTCTACAGTTTAGGGGTGGATAGTTTTAGTTCCGTTTTCTCTGTTNATAATAAAAAAATATAAATGACAATAAATAAGTGAAATTTGTCTGAATTTTCCAACAATTTTTGTTAAAAAATTCCTGTATATAAGACATGTTATAATTATCTACTGACTTTTATTGTTAAAGCTCAAATATAAAAATTAGAATTAACTGTACACTTTGCCTATCAGATAGCAATTTTTGCATCAAACCACTTGCAGAAACATTACATTATTTGGCAACAAATATAAAAGTAAACTTTTAGAATATAATGTCGAATTTTGTTGATCGTTTATTCTCGCAGCTTATACTGTTATATTGCCTTTATTTAACATTAAATTCTAAAATGAAATAACATTGAAACATAAATGTATGTATATTGGCTTTACAATTCTTAAATTAAAATAAATTGTATTTTTTTACTTGTATAGCACTGATGATAATGAAATTATATATTTACTCTATAAAATTTCAAAAATATATATGAAAATGTGTAGAAGTAATGGTTATTAAAGTTTAACAAAGTGAATCAAATGCACAAACCAGTATTATAAATCGACCTTAGGTAAGATTGTAATATTGTAATTTCTTCACACGACTGACACTTAAAAAAAGCCAGTTGCCATAAATGTTTTTCAAAGAAAACATTGCATATTGAATTAGTTTAGTCTTCGTCCAGTACTTAGGTGAATTAAATTGATAACATTTCAGACATTGTAATAAATGTTTTTATATATTTCCATTTTTAACCAAATATTCGAACCGTTTTAAATTCGAATTTGTTATTGTATATTGGTTCGATTATAGAACGATTTTAAACGTTCCAGAAAATTGATCAAATCGAACAGCTCGTATGATTTTCTGCAATTCTCATCACTCTCAGTGGTAGGTATTATATAACAATTACTATGGTTGTTGAAATTCTGATTACACATTGTGTTTGCTTGCAAAGTCTGTGCTGGCAAAGTCGCATGTAAAAATATAAGTTTCAATGTAAACATTCAAAAATTTCTGTAATTCAAAACTTTTGTTTTGTAACAGCTTATATTCAAGATTCACATGGCTTATGAAATACATTTAGAATACATTAATGTATTAATTGACTAAACAGCATCTCAGCAAGTATTAGTTGTTATACTATTGCAATTTACTATTAGCTATTCAAAAAATTATTTCAGGCATTATATTCTTCACATTTTATAATAATATCTGTACATTCTACACCCTCCTAATATTCAGACACATCATGCTACATTTTTGTGCAAGCTCAAATACCCCTATCATAGCTCAGTGTTTACACACAACTGCATCCTATATGAGAACACTTCTTTCACACTAATGTCAATCAGAATAGGAAAGATAGAGAACGACAACTGATCAATATTATTCATGATGCTGGTAATGCAGTAATAAGTTTAGTTAATGATTGAACATATATTTAAAATACTTTACACTCGGTGTAAAAAGTGATGAGTTTTTCGATGTATTTCATATTTACAGATGTAGTGTTTAAATTAATAATCTTAATTTTTTAAATATAATATGAACTATAAAAATATTATATTCATACGTATAATATTTTTCAGAATCTTTTCAGATACAGAGAGTATCTTTAATGAATTACTACAAAACTAAAAATGCTTACATGAAATCTTTGTTGTGGAGTGAAAGAAATAAAGAATTTCCTTTAAAAGACTACTTCGTCGAACTTACTGTTCAGGAAGCAGATTTATTAGGGAAAAAGGCAGGAGAAACTATTCAGTTTACTAATATTTTTCCAAAATCAGTTGACGGACATGTTGTAATGTTAGTCACTGGTGATCCCGGTTATGGCAAAAGTACCTTTTGTAAGAAGATAGCTTATGATTGGGGTGCCGATACATCCCGTACCAATTACTTAGGACATTATGATTTTACTGTCGTCGTTATTTTGCGAGAATTAAAGAAAAGTATAACTGATGAAATTCTCCAACGTATCTGTGAAAACACGGATACCGATTCTAGAGATAAGTTAAGACAAAGAGAATTTAATTTATTAATCATTTTGGATGGATTCGACGAAACAAATGATAAAGATTTAATTATACAGTTTATTGAAAAAGATTCATTTTATATTTCGAAACAAATGACAATTGTTGTTACTTGCCGTCCTTACATTGCCGAAAATATAAGAGAAAACGTAAATATGAGATTCATTATTGAAGGATTTTCACAAGAACTGAAAAAAAAGTATATTAAATTAATTATTAATGATGATAATGGCAAACGGGATGAACTTATAAACTTGATAAAATTCAGCCATTTTTATTGTACATTAGCTGAATGTCCATTAATGTTGCATATGTTATGCTGTCTACCACAAACGAAATACTTTTACAAAATACAAACAAAGACAGATTTGTTGATTCAAATTTTTCGTCTTGTCATAAAAAGATATATGAGAAAAATGGGGAAAAAACATAATTTAATAAAAGGAAAGTTTTTCTATGGAGAAGACTTACTAGTTAAATTGGGAAACATATATTTGGAGAAAATTTCTAAAATGACTAAAAAAGATATACCCACTTCTATGTACGAGTTTCAGAAATTCGTAACATTACCAGTTAAACAGTTAAGAAAACAGTTTCCAGAAGAAAAAGACTACCAATTTATATTAGGATTAGATATTATTTCACAGTATTTTGAGTTAGATGGAATTAGTTGTTTCGATTTTATACATGGAATCTGTCTCGACTTTATTATCAGTCTTTCTTATTACCATTCAATACAACTCGTCCGAAAAGATTATATCGATTTTGTAGTTATAATCTTTCTCATTGGTCTTTGTGGAGATGAAAAATTTTCAAATGAATTTATGTATGCTATTCAAAAAACTGTTTATTATCCTATAGTTTGGCTTGAATGTGTTAATGAAATTAAAAATATAACCAACAAACAATTATTCTGTTCAAATGCCAAAGTATATTTTGATTTTGCAAGTCTAGATATGATGACAACTATATTAGAGCTACCTTACTTTCGACTTTCTCAAATTTATTTTCATTTTCCCGACACAAAACATCTGTATGAAAAAATTAAAAATACGCTGATACATTTACACAACATTTACAAAAATTCTGATAAATTAGAAATATTTCTACTTTTGAAAGGTAGTATTAAATTCGTGACAGAAGGGGATAGATTTAATTCTGAAACTTTTCCAGAAAAGATATGTGATATTCGTCAATCCGTATATCTCATTCAAAATTTAATAAATAGCTTTAAATGGGATAAATTTACAATTTTCTTAAGTGGTGTACTTCTTCCTAAACATGTTTACTGCCCTGTTTTTCCTTACAACATGTATAATTTTTTCAAAGATATCGAGAATCCTGCAGTAATTCCAGAAGGTCATAAACTGAAATTGCATAAAACAAGTAAAAGCTTTGTTGCTCTTCTTAGCAAGGATGATTTAATTGGAGAAGTCAAATACTTGATTTCTACTGAACAATATTTGAGTCTAAAAGATAATATCAAGCTATCATCTGATGATAAATGAACAGTAAATAGCAAACAAGAAATAATCTTTAAGGCATAAACTATATTTGTATTTTTAATATCATTGTGATATAATCATGTTTTATAAATTAATTTATAATTAATATTTTCTATAATATCAATTTAATATTTTATACAATAAAAATTATTAAATACTAATTACTATAGTTACCTTTATAATAACAAAAACAACGAATGGAAGATATTCTTATCTAGTCAATTCTTGTAGTACTATAAGCTCAAATGTAAATTACAATGAATTTTAAAAAAAGTATTACTTACCTTAAATGTTATAAATGGTATCCATGAATTTATTCTTACGTGATGTCTTCATTTATTGATTTATCAAAAATATATAATTCCTAGAATACTTTGTGAGGTTTACAGCTTATGTAGCATTGTATTTATAATGAACATTGAGATTTCTGTTCTGTAATTAGCATATTTAGTTTGTGAGTATAATAAATGTGAGAGAGTAAAACGTTTTTACTGTAATGTTGAATTAAAATACTGTATATGAGCTCAATACATAGAAAAAAATAAACTTATAAATAAATATGTTTAATGCTTAGTGTAATATTTTAAAGCTTTAAATGTAGGCATTAATATTTCAAAGTAGAATTATGAAGTATAACCTGAAAATTTCGTATAATAAACTGTTTGTGTTTCAACAATTGTTATTATTTTATCTTGTTCTTGCTTGTTTAGTAACAGCAATGCAACACTTGGGTGATCTGCCTATGGGGAATATTTTTCGTAAGATCTTTTTAACACTAACCCGAAAACCCGAAAAACAATACGTGGCCAGCCCATCCTAGAGAGACGTGAACTGCTCCTGGTGTTTGTGGAACGGAACCGTTAGCCCACTGGTGGACACTTCACGCCTTATAGTTCGTTGTTATATGACATTCATGATTATTTCAAATTCATATAGTTTACTGTTTAATAATAACTATCGCTTGGGTGAAGCGAAGACTACTGGGATAACGTTTGCAGTTTGTTGTCTAAGTTTTTGGAAAAAGTTCCACGTTAGACTTTAATGAGTTTCGTGTGATAATAATCAGTAGATGGCTGGCACGTGAATAAATTATTTTGTTTTAAATATAATCTACTCTCAGATAAGATGTAATCAAAAAACGCTTAAATTTCGACGTTTAATAACAAAAAGGTATTTTGACAATTTGGGTGCTGTTTTTTGAATATAAAGCCAGACAGTTGCTACATATTCTTGCAGAGTTTGGTGAATTTCAGTTCATCTATCTGAGAATAAATACTGTGAACTTGGATAATTTATGGTTCTTCATTTCTTCATTAGACAAGTTGATAATTTAATCTTAATTAATTTTCTTATAACGTTTACTTATTATTAATTATTTTTCGGTTAATAATTTTTATTAAATAATTAACGAAATAATAATTTTAATAAATTAGAAGAGACTTTATAAGAAACTTCTAAAACATGCTGCAGAAAATGTTTAAACATTTCGAATCAAAACAAGAAAATATGTTAAAAGTCTATATAGATGATTTTTTATAAACCTTCAACTATTATAATATACATACAGTTTAAATTTATTATACAAAAGTCAATCATGACATTCAAACTTATAATGTGTTATAAGTTTGAATTTCGTACGAAACAAAATATTATATTTTATGACATTTATATTATATAAATCGAAATGATTTTGATATTATTAGTTAAATGCAGATTTGTTGCATACAATTCATTTACATACTAAAATTATGAACCTATATTTTCTGTATTTGAAGACAGAGGAATATCGAAACTACTGTTTTAATGCATCGTTTACTTATTAGTATTGTTAAATAATAATTAAATAACAATTTTATATGTTTTTTTTTATAACTATAAGAAAAGCAAATTAATTTTATGAGTAGTAAAATGTACTGAATAATAATTATACTGAAGGAATACTTTCATCGTTATGTAACTATTTTTTTCTTTTAAGAAAGGAAAAACAAGCGATAGAATCATATATTAAAGTCCTAGCCAACTCGACATGACTCATGACTCCGTTTATCTTTCCACCCGACGACCTTTAAGTACAAAAATTGAATAGCATCAATCCCCTTATAAATAATGCTTCTTGCAGAATTTAAGAAATTTTCGATAAATATATAACACTATATGTCACCCGAGACTTCGCCCGCGCGGATTTTGCAACCAAATTCCATTTATATTCAGTATTTCAACAAGCATAGTAATTGTTATATAACATCTACCGCTGAGAATGATAAGAATTGCAAAAAATCAAACGAACTGTTTTCAATTTGATAATTTTCTGGTACGTATACAAACGTTCTATAATCGAACCGATACGCAATAACAAATTCGAATTTAAAACGGTTCAAACGTTTGGTTAAAAAATCAAAATATATAAAAATATTTATAACAATGTCTGAAATGTTATCAATTTAATACACCTAAGTACTCAATGAAGACTAAACGTAGTTGAAAACAAAAATCATATCTAAAATAGTAGAGTAGATATGGTTTTTCCGGTAAAGACTTAATGCTCTTCCTCTTCTCCGAGGAGGAATTTCGAAAAAATCCCTTCTTAGTGTGCGTTTTTTTTTTTTTTTGACATATATTAACTGTGTACCAAATTTCACCTCTTTAGGTTCAGCGGTTTGTTCTGGGAGATAATGAATCAATCTGTCAATCATTCAACACAAGTAATTTTATATATTTATATTAATATGTATTAAAAAGTCACATATTATCTATATATATATATATATATATATAATGGACATGTATGTCCCTATATTTCACTTTTCCGCAAAAACTACACATCGTACGTGAATGGTGTTTGTATGTGGTGGTAGCCCCAAGTCTCCATTCGTGCATAGGGGTGGTTGCGTCTCGATAGCTATAAGGGTGCGGGAGATATGAGGCTGAAAGTGGTT
>NW_019387893.1:0-6206 GCF_000671375.1 Centruroides sculpturatus | reverse complement strand
GAACGAAAATGAAAATTTGCTTGATAATTCAACTACGCTTGTTGGAGAACAATAAAAACACTACACTCAACAAGCCACCAATAAAACTCAACTGCCTAACCTATAACCAAAGTCTCCTTTTAATTTGTTTTTAAAAAAAAGCGCTTGACAAACTTGCCCCGCATGCCGAAGTTGCCCCGGTCTCCCCTATATCTATATAGATATACAAATAAAAACCCAGCGAAGCGGGTCCTTGCAGCTAGTATATATATATATATATATAAATTGACATGTATGTCCCTATATTTCACTTTTCCGCAAAAACTACACATCGTACGTGAATGGTGTTTGTATGTGGTGGTAGCCCCAAGTCTCCATTCGTGCATAGGGGTAGTTGCGTCTCGATAGCTATAAGGGTGCGGGAGATATGGGCTTGAAAGTGGTTAAAAGTGGCTTTCTATTTCGAATGTTTTGTTCGAATTTGTTCGAATTTAATTCGAACATAAAATTCGAATATTGGTTCGATTATAGAACGATTGTAAACGTTTCAGAAACGTTGAAAATAGTTCTTTTGACTGAACGTAAAAATTCACTAATTAGTCTGGAACGGGGGACGTAATTCTTGCATTCTGTGAAAACGGGTAAGATTGGCTATAATGTAATTATCTTAATTTTCACTATCGTTACTTTTTGCCCAGCGAAGCGGGTCCTTGCAGCTAGATTCTAGATTACTTAGAAAAACAGTCTTTTATATATATAAAAAAAACTATATTACATACAAATAAAAACCCAGCGAAGCGGGTCCTTGCAGCTAGTCAGTTTTATAAACATTTACAAATTTAATAAAATGTACTATAGAATATTTTAACTGAATATTTACAATATTCGCATTTAGTAATATCATACTCAGTTTTCTAATACACTACAATTAAACTTTCAAACATCATATTGTTTTTTTACACCGGCTGACGCTAAATTGAAGGGCCTCAAACAACGAGAGTTATATTCATAAGATATACAAACAAATTTGTGATTCATTATGCAAAATGAACGTCATTAAGTTGCAAATTGCAATCTTGCAATTTGAAAAATTGTAGATCTATAAATCTGCACTGTTTTGTATGGAGTGCAAAAATATTTTTATCACAGACAATGTTTACCAGCTGCTGAAGGTTTGGAATATACATAAAGTTCTTGATCCAAATATGCTCAATATTTCTTGTGTTCTCATGGTCTCTATCAATTAGCCGTAAATATAAGGATTCGCTTTCCTCTAACAAATGCATTGATAGAATCAGTAGAAAAAATGTTTCTGATATGAGCCTCAAGAAACGTTTAGAAAAACTCTTTCAACATTCCTCAGCCAAAGCCTCTTTGTTCGTTTGGGTACAAAGCACGCAAAACAAATGAAAGTAGTAGATAGTCGGTGAGATAAAATGCATTATTAAGTCAAGTGACCGACTGATTGTTTTTTTTTTAGATTTCATTCTCAGGTGATTCAAATATATCATTCTCACAAAGCTGAAACAATTGAAGGTGCAAAACTTGCTATGACTTGCTGTTTCGACGAAGCAGATAGACTTGGCGAACGCACGAATCTATTTTGCAAAAATTGCAATTGATATACTGAACTGGAAAGCATAAAAATGCTATTCGTGAGTGATGTTGATATATATGATATTAAGAATAGTCTCTCCTGGCATAGTTGCAGCCACAGTTACAGCAAATTGTGAAAAAGAATCCCGATTCGCTAACAATAAATAAAATTGTAGATATTTTTTTTGGAACTTATATCTCTATAGCAGACTTCAGTATTTTGCAAATTGAATAGGGGCATTCAAGTATGACCAATTCTGTGTACATCAACGAGTATATATATCCCATTATGTACAGTACGGAAATGTTTCTTTCGCTTGAAAATATTTGTTAGAAAATAAAAAGGATTGTGTAAGCGGTAACTTAGAAAAAGTGCTTGTGGCTTATCACAAGAACTTTGCATTACAACTATAATTTTCAAATATAAATAGATGTCTTCAGTGTGTCTTACCCCTGTTTTTATTGTTTTTAAAATTAAGTTATATAAAGAAACTCCTATGGATAAATATGTAAAGCAAATTACAATTATTTACACTAAATTTTCATGTAAGTGTCTAATGATTTATCTCTTTAGAACTTTTAATTATTTATTATGGCAGCTAAGTGTTAATGAGTACTAAAAGACTCCTAGTCTTAGTTATCAATCATTTTTGTTCAGAAAACTCTTACATAATTAAAATATTATGCAACCAGTTGCATAACTTTCCTGGCAAAAACTTTTAAAATTATATGCGCGCCATCTGTTAGGAAATTTTATTTAAAAACTTTTTATACGATTAATTATCGTAAAGTAGCAAAATACTTAACTTGGAGGTAGAGACAAGTTTTATAAAACATTGTAGATGCTAATAACAGGTAAATTCTTTATTTATTCCGTTTCTACTGTAGAAATGACACTTGTCTCCTTTTATCTCCAAACCTCCATGATCTTTAACCACCAAAATTTAATAGCATCAATCCCCCTAATAAACAAACGTTATTGAAAAATTTCAAAAATTTTAGACAAAAAATACAGGAGTTATTAAGCTACAAATTGGTTAAACAAAAACGATCTCCATATTTATACCTACATAAAAATATCTCCATTTTTTTTCATTTCTGAACGTTTGAACGTTCAGAAATAATGTAAAAACCTTGCAAGAGAGTCATTTTTTACCGATCGCCATACTTTTCCTCTGTTATATATAACACTATTTAATTACCTGCTGCAGACTATGTTTTTTAAATTTCATAAATAAAAATGGTTTGTGTATGTAAGGATAAATAAGATTTATCTCAACGGTTATTCATAGTGAAAACAAGAAAGCATCCCTCATCCCTCACGAGCCGAAGCTATCAAAACAAAATAATGGCATAAATGAACCAACCAGTAATGTTAAAAGTTAAAAGTAATGTTGACTCACTAAAAAAACAGATTCACAGGTGAGAGACCATCATCGTCATCTCTCTTATCTGAAGATAATAGAAGTGACTACGTAACACGTATTACTTTTATAGTCATACGTGTTACGATCATAAGACTTACGTGATTAGCAAAGATAGCAACGTTACCTGTTATCCATACCTCTACAGTTTAGGGGTGGATAGTTTTAGTTCCGTTTTTTCTGTTTGATGGTTTTCTGTCTTCGTTTATCACTGACTGCAGCGAGGATATAAAATCTTTGTTTTCTGTATTTGTCAAGTAGTGGAGAACATCCAAAACAAAAAAGGACGTAGAGTAAAGGTAACTGAAGTGTTTTAATTATAATTTCTACATCAAAAAGATATTAATACTAATCATTGATAAGAAGAAGTTTTTTTCTTATTTACTCATATTGTACTTTAATTTGTAAAAAAAATTAGTATTTTTGAACGAACTATTTCGAATTTTCTACTGCAAGTAATACAAACCCTATGTCATTCTATCGTATAGAACTGTCAACATTTCAAGGCTTATTTAAGCTCTTCTAACCTGTGGTCACTACGAGAGTCATTTATGTCGACCATTTTGAATTCGGCTAGGCCCACAACGAGGTGGACAGATGGCGAGGGATGGTGGTGACGTATCCAAAGATCACCCACAAAACTTTTGTGTTTATTCCACTCTAGAAATCCATCACCCGGTCCTAGATCCTTAAACTTCCATCTTAAATAATCAGCCGTATGGCTCTGTACACATATTTTAGTACTGCTGAACACCCCATGCAGAGACTGTAGCGCAATGATTATTAAATATTTATTAACATAAGTAGAATTAATGATATTTTTAGCTGTCCCTTCCCTTACTTCGTATATTATTCCATCGTTTGTAATGGCCTCAATTAAAACCACCAGATAATTATAAAAGTAATTTATAGGTTTTACGTTGTTTATTATCAAAGAAAAAGGTGTTAATTAGATTTTTAGATAGAGGTAAAAATATTTTCGATTTCTAACAAAAACACAAAAATCCGCATATAAAATAATACAGTACAAGCCGAATTTTTCAGGGTAATACTTCTTTTCCCTTGCTCCTGCAAAAAAAAATGTCCAATAATCCCTTTACACTGTACATTCTTGTGACGTACCTTAACCGTGAACCAAATTTCAACTTTAATTTCCTAATCGTTTGGACTCTGCACTTATTATTATTATCATCTTCAACTCATCTCGATTATATATATACATTTAGCAGTTATTTTTATCAATGTATTTTTGAATGACACAATTATGCATTACGCCATCAGTNAATAAATATGTTTAATGCTTAGTGTAATATTTTAAAGCTTTAAATGTAGGCATTAATATTTCAAAGTAGAATTATGAAGTATAACCTGAAAATTTCGTATAATAAACTGTTTGTGTTTCAACAATTGTTATTATTTTATCTTGTTCTTGCTTGTTTAGTAACAGCAATGCAACACTTGGGTGATCTGCCTATGGGGAATATTTTTCGTAAGATCTTTTTAACACTAACCCGAAAACCCGAAAAACAATACGTGGCCAGCCCATCCTAGAGAGACGTGAACTGCTCCTGGTGTTTGTGGAACGGAACCGTTAGCCCACTGGTGGACACTTCACGCCTTATAGTTCGTTGTTATATGACATTCATGATTATTTCAAATTCATATAGTTTACTGTTTAATAATAACTATCGCTTGGGTGAAGCGAAGACTACTGGGATAACGTTTGCAGTTTGTTGTCTAAGTTTTTGGAAAAAGTTCCACGTTAGACTTTAATGAGTTTCGTGTGATAATAATCAGTAGATGGCTGGCACGTGAATAAATTATTTTGTTTTAAATATAATCTACTCTCAGATAAGATGTAATCAAAAAACGCTTAAATTTCGACGTTTAATAACAAAAAGGTATTTTGACAATTTGGGTGCTGTTTTTTGAATATAAAGCCAGACAGTTGCTACATATTCTTGCAGAGTTTGGTGAATTTCAGTTCATCTATCTGAGAATAAATACTGTGAACTTGGATAATTTATGGTTCTTCATTTCTTCATTAGACAAGTTGATAATTTAATCTTAATTAATTTTCTTATAACGTTTACTTATTATTAATTATTTTTCGGTTAATAATTTTTATTAAATAATTAACGAAATAATAATTTTAATAAATTAGAAGAGACTTTATAAGAAACTTCTAAAACATGCTGCAGAAAATGTTTAAACATTTCGAATCAAAACAAGAAAATATGTTAAAAGTCTATATAGATGATTTTTTATAAACCTTCAACTATTATAATATACATACAGTTTAAATTTATTATACAAAAGTCAATCATGACATTCAAACTTATAATGTGTTATAAGTTTGAATTTCGTACGAAACAAAATATTATATTTTATGACATTTATATTATATAAATCGAAATGATTTTGATATTATTAGTTAAATGCAGATTTGTTGCATACAATTCATTTACATACTAAAATTATGAACCTATATTTTCTGTATTTGAAGACAGAGGAATATCGAAACTACTGTTTTAATGCATCGTTTACTTATTAGTATTGTTAAATAATAATTAAATAACAATTTTATATGTTTTTTTTTATAACTATAAGAAAAGCAAATTAATTTTATGAGTAGTAAAATGTACTGAATAATAATTATACTGAAGGAATACTTTCATCGTTATGTAACTATTTTTTTCTTTTAAGAAAGGAAAAACAAGCGATAGAATCATATATTAAAGTCCTAGCCAACTCGACATGACTCATGACTCCGTTTATCTTTCCACCCGACGACCTTTAAGTACAAAAATTGAATAGCATCAATCCCCTTATAAATAATGCTTCTTGCAGAATTTAAGAAATTTTCGATAAATATATAACACTATATGTCACCCGAGACTTCGCCCGCGCGGATTTTGCAACCAAATTCCATTTATATTCAGTATTTCAACAAGCATAGTAATTGTTATATAACATCTACCGCTGAGAATGATAAGAATTGCAAAAAATCAAACGAACTGTTTTCAATTTGATAATTTTCTGGTACGTATACAAACGTTCTATAATCGAACCGATACGCAATAACAAATTCGAATTTAAAACGGTTCAAACGTTTGGTTAAAAAATCAAAATATATAAAAATATTTATAACAATGTCTGAAATGTTATCAATTTAATACACCTAAGTACTCAATGAAGACTAAACGT
>NW_019387892.1:0-8924 GCF_000671375.1 Centruroides sculpturatus | reverse complement strand
AACAATCACAAACTTTATTATACATTTCAAAATGCAAAAATAGAAATAAAAACTTATGCTGCCAATTGTACAATGCAACAGATCAATAAATGTTGAACAGTCGGTCAATGATAGTGGGGATACCATTATGTATGATTAGTGATTATGCTACAGACTTTTGATGGTGGGATGTGTTACCATTATTATTATTAACTCTCAACAATATCCCCACGTGTTGTTTGAAAAAAGTATTTTTTATTTATGTTAGCAAAGAAAAGGATATAGCTAGTTTCTCCAGATTTTCTCTACAAGTGATAATTTGTTTCATTATTTATTCAGTATTTTTATTAACTTTTTATTGACAAGACTACGTCTTGTTTATAAAATCATACTGCCTGCTGTGTTACCAGCTTAGAGATACGAAGGAGTACATGTCAAAAGTTGCAATTTGGCACAAAGTATTAGGTGCCCAAATCATGCATGCATAAAAAAAGACCAGACTTGTAGGTACTCGGGGAACCAAGAACCGAGTCAAAATAAAATTCAAAATGGCGACACTCTCTACAAACAGGCAGTGAGAGATTTGCGCATGCGTTGTCGTTGGGAAGTTGGAAATGCAATGGAATACGCTAATGAAAAAAGATTGAAAACCGCTGACTTAAGACATTAAAATTTAGCATGTGCAGAGAAGACACATCACAGGAACTTTTCAGAAGCATCAAATTTGAGAAACAGCAATTATGTGCAGCATAATCATATGTGAAAAACCAGCAGAAAAATTGCTGCCTTATACATACAATTGTATAAATAAATAACTGCTTGTGTTCATGGATTAAAAGAGTTGTAGGAATATAAAACTAATCTAACAGCCCAATACTACAAACTCTGAAATTTCAAATTGTCAATGAAGTTCATTTGCTTGTAATTTAAATTTTAAATTAGAAATCACTTAACTGTTGATAATGGAGTCAAAAGCAATAACCCTACATTACTGCAAAAGATATCTCTTTGTAAACATCAGAAAATCCAGCAAAAATGTAACATTTAATAAGATAGATGTTTTCAACAATTTTAAATTGCCATCTTTAGGTTAAAGAATACAAAAGCATAAGATTCAACTAATGTCATTTAAAACAAACATGTCCAATTTCTATTGGATAGAGTATTTATATTGTGACTGATGTTATCTTGCTCAGTAATGGCTTATAAATAGGGTCAAAAATGATCTTCATATAGCAATCTCCAGGCATGGGAGAAGATATCCATCTCCCAGTAATTAATGGCCAGATCTATAGAAGCAGCTTTATAAGTATCCATCCTTTCCAGATGTTCTAACCTCCAACTGCTCACACTTAAAAAATCTGGAAAGGATGAAGATTTATAAAGATGTTCTATGGATCTGGCCATTAATCAGGCATGAGAGGCAGATACTTTTCCCACACCTGAAGATCATTTCTGATCTTATTTATAAACCATTACCGAATGAAATGGCATCAGTCTCTATGTAAATTCTCTAGCCAATAGAAATCACACACATTTTTAATTACATAAACTGATGTTAACAATTAATTATAGAATTAAAATTCCTCAAGTAATCAGATCACAGAATAAATTGGTCTTCTTATTATTGTAATACCAATGGCAAAGCATAGCACTAGTTTTTGGTACTCAAGCTGTCATTTGCTATCATATGAGCTCATAAGGATCATATCTGAAGAGTATTTGAATATCTGGAACAAGTTCTTGGAAACAATGAGAACTTTTAGCTATCAAAAAATTCTTTGACATATGTAAAAGTAATTTTACTATAAAAAAATAAATGTCACTGTGTGACACTTATCTGGTATAATTTATAAATTTAAAAAAATTTACTAAAACCTANTGCTTCACAGAGAACTTATCTGGTATAATTTATAAATTTAAAAAAATTTACTAAAACCTATTTAAAACAAAAACCTGGCAATTCAAAAAAATATTTGGTACAGTCGACCCCCGGGCTGTGAACGGCTCACGTATTTGTAAAATCTAAGTGACTCGTACAACATGGAATTCATATAAAACGGAATTATCAGCAGTGTTATAGGAGGGTCAACTGTATTATGCAATTTCACTTTACACAAGGTTTTATTATACTGTACTTAATACAGTCGATCTCCCTATAACACTGTTCATTATTCCATTTTATATGAATTCCATTTTATGTGCCAGGCTGTGAACGGCTCACGTATTTGTAAAATCTAAGTGACTCGTACAACATGGAATTCATATAAAACAGAATAATCAACAGTGTTATAGGGGGGGTCGACTGTATTGTATTCAAAAGATGTTTAAAATCAACATTTTTCCAACTTCTACATGCACAAGAATGATATAGATGCTCTTTAAATGCTGATTTGTCCAATCAAGCATGTCTATAAATAAAGGCAGTTTCCAGTTGCATATTTTTGCATTTATGCAATTTTTTTTCAGATGGACCTTTCAAAAACATGTAAACATTTTTTAAACACAAAACAAGATAAAGTTTTAAAAAGTTGGAAAAATGTTTAGTAAAAGTTTAATAATAGAGAGTAATTATATATGTATATGTATAACAATATCAACTCAAAACCAGACTTAATTAATTAAAGCAAAAATCTGCTGAATTATCATGCTATATTAAAATAATATAGCCCTTTACATTACTATGAGAGTGGCAGTATACTTGCCTATCTCTAGTCAAATTAATTGGTAACTAATTATTATTGTAGTCTAAATATAGCACAATAATTCAACAGAACGTTTGGCTTGAGACTAATTATAAAAATTATAATCATTTTGGATAAAATTCTGTATAGGACTATCATAATCATAAAATATATTTACCAGGAATTATCAGTATCTTTGGATGTATGTTGATCTTCGGTTTTTGAAGTCAAATCTTGTACATTTTTAGAATTTTCTACATTTTTAAATTTTTGAAGAGATTCCCATATCTTCTGTTGACGTCTGATAACACGTCTAGTAAGTGTAAGCAACTGAAATATAATTTATTTTATTATTTCTTAAATTTTATTCTATTTAATACCAAATAATCTAATTTGACAATTCATAATAAGTTCCTTGTTATATTCTTTGTGTAAATTTTATTTGGTTCATTGTGATAAAATTACTTATAATAATTATGTTATATGCACCATATTTACCAATCTACTCATTAATTATATAATTTTCAATATTTTGTGTGTCTATCAATGATATATATCACTGTAATATGGGGTAATCATAATTAAACATGAATTGTTTTTCTTTTCATTTGAGGCTCTTTCTGAAACAAAATTTTATAGATTACATAAGAATGTATAATAAAGAATAATGTTAAATTTAGGGCAAATGCCTAAACTATATATCAAATTAAAGCTTATGATAAAAGGATTATAATAATACCAGTTTCAAGCTGGGTCACTAGATGAGAAAGGTCAAAAATTGCATTTGTTCACCCATCTGTGCATCAATTAATTTTTGCATTTAACCTGTGAAAAACAATAATAAATTGATAACAAAAGTCATTATAAGATACAGTAAGTATCACTTTTCACATGGGCTTTATTTAATTTTTTTTAATACAAATATACACAACCGAAACCTGATATATTAAGCAAATATACACCCACAACTGCCATAAATGATGGGGCTAAATTTGGATATAATGATTATAAATTAGAAATGAATTTGGCACTAGAGTGAAGCATTAGGCACCATCTTGTAGTAAAATTAATAATTATAACATTTAATTAATTAATTTAGATTAAACTGGAAGAAAAGAATCGGCCCAAAGCAGGACTCAAATCCACAACTCCTGCTTACTGGTCGGACGCGTTGCCAGTAACGCTAATTTTCTTAATGCCAAACATTGACTATCTTTAAGGTGGCACAGGTTCTGCAAGTGCATACAAGTTTTACAATCTCAAAAGAACAAGAGAAGTGACTACTGGTACATCTACTACTGGTACTGGTATCTCAGGACTATCACTTTGTCTAAATTTGTTAATAGTATTTTGCATAACATTTAGTATAATGCATACCTAAAGTAAAAATGCACTTTTTACTTTAGTTAAACAAGTGCAATTGTTTACCTTTCTCTATAGTTCCCCATCTTGAAACTGATACAATTGTGTTTCTCTGGTCATAAGTTTTAATTTGATGTATAGTTTAGGAATTCCCTCCAAGGTGACTGGAAATTGCCCCAAACTTAACATTGTCATTTTAAAGCCTTTTAAACAAAGTATATTATCTTCAGGGAATATAAATATTAAACCATTTTTCCCCTTGATTCAAAATTTATCATAAGTTTGTTTTATTCTGCAGTTCAAAATTAGCACAACTTTCAAAACTAACCAAAACTTATATATTCCTTACATACAACAAAACTAAATAATTTGCAACATTTGCATATGAAGAAAAAATACTATAAACAAAGATGAAGAATTACAATCCCACCTTGTATGTTATGTTATTTTTATTTAGCAGTGCTAATAGCCTTATTTATTGAATCTGCCTTGTATATAGAGTGGTTATAATTAAACTGAGCAGTGAAATATAGATAATGCAGTGTGATATAGAGAATCGGCTAATTGTCAGATCACAGTGAAAATTGGTGATTATCTTCCTTACATAGAGAAGAGAATTTGCAAATAAAAAAAAAAATAGTTTTCATGCCACTATTGATAATATTGATACTTTTTATTTTCTTTATTTTAGTGCACCAAGTTGAACAAATGTAACCTTTATTTTACAAATCAAAATTTTCAATATATGAACCATGAGTAAAACATTCTGAAAATATAATACAGTATGATCCATATGTGCTTGAAGCATGTCTTAAAAAATGGCTGAAACATGCTATGCTATCCTTGTCTTCACTTCAGTAAGTAAGTGAATATTTCCTTCATAAACTTGGTTTTTCAAATAACTCTATAACCAAAAGTCAGCAGAGGCATTACTACCATCATTTTGGTAAGAGTTTTATTAGCACAGCTTATGTCAGATCAGTGGCTGTGAGATCCCACTCACTATAATCAGGATGGTTAAGACTTTTATGTTAAGAAGACTGAGAGATTGCAAAATCACCATCTATGTCAGGAGCCTGACACCAGTTAGGATTACTGTACACATCCCAACTCGCATTTAAAATGAATTTCTAATTATTTCTAATTAAGGCTGTTTCACACTATGAGCGACTAGACCGACTGGCCCGACTCCAAGTCGTGTTGCCATGGCAACAGCAGTCTGCAGACCGACTAGTCATTCCAGTCGGACAGATTTGAAAAGTTAAATATTTGTAGTCAGGTTGGAGTAGTTGGTGAGCTACAGCCAATAAGAGCTTCGAAGCTATAACCAATCAGTTTAGATTTATCAAATCTACGTCGAAGTTAGAAAATGACGGAAAGTATAGATTTCTTGGAAGCTTTAATAAATGAAGTCAGAACATATCCGTGGCTTTATGATATTCGGCGAGCCGATTATAAAGACAACATAAAAAAAATAATTCTTGGATGGAGATTTCCAAGAAAATAAACTTTGAAGGTACATGATTGAATAATCTAACAATGACGCAATATATCTAAATGCACGATCGCTTTCCATGATAGCCATGTTTTCTGTTTAATTTAAAAAACTTACCATGATTGGTTAGTGTATTGATCTATAACACGTGTTCTGATTGGTCGTTATGAGTCGGCCACCGACATATAATCGTACTTAGTGTGAATGCTTTTACTACTAGTCGGTTCGATTATAAAATCGGTCGGGTCAGACCGGTCGGTCCAGTCGGTCATAGTGTGAAACAGCCCTTAGTCTGATTTTAATCCAAGTGGCAAATGAAAATCTAGAAGGGAGTCTCAGACCAACAATGGAGCTGGAGCTAGACACCTAGACATAGTACAATAATAATAAAACTATTTATTTAAATTATAAACTATACATTTGGTATAATACACAAATAAAAATAATAATAATAAGAATAAAAAAATAAAGTTTCCATTTGCCAATCTATTATTCAATTCCTTTAAATCTATCTTAAGAGAGAGAGCTGTAAAGCCATGGTCACACCATGTGATTTCCAGCCTCATAGGCAACCGCAACTGCAACAAGGGTGAGTCACGCGTGTCTTCTCATGGTCACAAATTGTTCGCTGGGGTTGTGATTCAGAAACACATGACCTTATAATAAACCAATAAAATTACAGTAACTTGTTTTTGACTACTTTCGTGAGTTTACAGATGGTTTACGTTCTACTTTAAAGTATTTACGGAATTTTAGCCACTTTTCTTATTAAAATGGCAAGCAGTACCTTTTCTGCAATGAATAAAAGAAAAAAGGCAATCATTTTGATAGAGCTAGCAAGAATATAAGAAGAGATAAATCTTCGATAAAACGAAGAATTAAAATCCCACAGGCATTGATGAGCCTGAATAAGCTCGATCAATCTTGATTCTGTAAAAGTATCAATCCTCTAACTTTCCGTCACAATGATGAACTATTTTCAATGTTGTCACCATATGACGTGGCTCAAAGGCATTTGCTGATTGGATGCACATTTGCAATCGGCATGAGTAGAACAAATTTTTCTGTTTCTAGTTGCGGTTGCAGTCATGCCAGTTTTCGAAGGGAGTTTACTAGTTAACGAAAACAGCGGTTGCAATTGCCTGCAAGGCTGGAAGTCACAAGGTGTGACCACAGCTTGAGAGAGAGAGAGAGTGTTACAGTCAAATGCAATAACTCATTTCTTTTCTTTATTTTCTTCTGAGTCATTGACAGGGCTGGCTATATTTTTTCCTGCAATTGGCAAGGAACTCCTTTTCATTCAGACACAACTTTCCAGTGAGTTGTTTCCAATTCCAGCTCTCTGGACATTGGTGTGACCAATCTGACCATTCATCTGGGGCTATTCAAGTCATCTGAGGAGAGAGAAGCAACAAGGAACCTCCTTGTGGAGTTGATATCAAAATCAGCATCTCTCCTCAGAAACTTCCTTTAACACGTTCATGGCGTCACGAGTCACATGTGCCTCGTGACACCGTGAACGTGTTAAAGCAAGGACCCCTCATCAGCTTACAAACACACAGCACCAACATATAATTATAACACTAATAGTTAACCAATACAAAGGAATTTTTGATATATACAATGCACTGTATTTACAATGTTTAATATAACCCATATACTAAAGAACTAAAACTATCGAGCATAAAATTTATTTATATAATAAAATAATGTGATATATCACATTGTTTGGGACCAGTAAACGTCTTATTTTCTCCCACATTTTCTGAATTCTGGTAGACAGTTCCACTATTAATAATAAAATATTGTTAAGTATATTAAAAACCAAAAGGGAGGGAACTAACAATGAACTTACTATTATTAAAATAATTGGTTTCCAGATCTTAAACAAAACAAATACACCAAATCCATAAGACTGTGTGAAGCCAACTGTCTTGTTACAATTCATTTTACAATGTGATGTGACTTAACATTGAAACAGATGTAGGAGTAATGTAAAAACAATATCATTCCACCCTTCATGTAGATTCAGTCCCATGTTATTATTAATTCTAATGAGTTTTATTAGCACAGCTTATGTCAGATCAGTGGCTGTGAGATCCCACTCACTATAATCAGGATGGTTAAGACTTTTATGTTAAGAAGAAGACTGAGAGATTGCAAAATCACCATCTATGTCAGGAGCCTGACACCAGTTAGGATTACTGTACACATCCCAACTCGCATTTAAAATGAATNAAATTGTTTTTGATGACATATATATGTTCTTTAACTCTTTTCTTTAATTTTCTACCAGTTTCACCAATGTATCTTTTTTATGTGAACAACTGCAATCTAATGAATAAACTATATTATCTTTTTCTAAATATGTTTATTATTTTTATATTTACTGTTAATCATTTTTGCTATGGTTCTTGTAAGGTTTGGCACTAAAATAATATCTAAATTTTTAAATTCATTTTTTAATTTTTCAAAAACACCAAAAACATATTCCATTTTAAGATACAAAGTCTTAACAACTCCTGGTTGTCTATTTAATATGACACTTTCTCTTTTCCTTTTACTTGTTTCTAACCACTTTAATAATAATGTTCTAGGGTAATTATTTAAGCTAAACATTCTTATTATAATTTCTATTTCCATTTCTTGATTATTTTGCAAGGTCATTCTCTCTTTAATTTTGTTGATATACATCTTAAAAGCATTCTTTTTTATATATAAAGGTATATTAGATTTGAAGTGTATAACTTTACCGATATCACAATCTTTAACATACTTTTTAAATAATAATTTACTATTTAATCTAGCTATAGTAAGTTCTAAATAATTCAGACTATTATCTATTTCTTTTTCACATTGGAAATGAACATTTTTATTTATTAAATTAATTTCATTAACAAAAGAATCAATATCTAGTATGCTTTTATCATAGACAATGAAACAGTCATCTACATATTTTTGATAAATTATTACACCTCGAGTTTTATTGATTTCTTTATCAATTATGATCATACACAACTCTGTCAATCTAGGACCTATGCAAGATCCCATTGGAATACCTTCCGATTGTTGATAATATTTACCTTGAAATTCAAAAAAGTTGCTATTTAACACTAATTTTACTAATTGATTAACCCAATCTGGGCTTCTTGTGTAGGATAGTGAATTTAAAATTAATTCTAAATTTATTGAGGGATATATATTGTTAACATCCAGTCATGCCATCCTATAGTTTTCCTTCATAACAATAGCTTTCATGCCCTCCAAATTGTTAAATCCTATTTACTAGGCTATCTAACTATCTAAATTAAAGTCGTGTGCTAAAAGCGTCATTTATTATTATACTTAATTTATATTCGTGTTGTAGGATTATGTTAAAAAACTTTTTTAAACACCAACATTAA
>NW_019387891.1:0-8696 GCF_000671375.1 Centruroides sculpturatus | reverse complement strand
GTGAATCAAAACTCATTTTACACCAAATAAAATTGAACTTAGTTGGACAGGGGAAATTTTGTCATGATTAAAACATATTATGCCTACAAAGAACCACCTTTACATTGTGTCTATGGGATGGTCACCATCTTGGTTGTCACCATCTTGAATTTGCCTCAAAATGTTAAATGGGTATGAGGTCTAGTGATACATGAAATGGGCTAAATGCAATGCTGCACTTGTTCTCCTCTAATTTTAATATGTGAAAAGTTATGAAAAAAATGAATCTATCAGTTTCTCCTTTTCCAGGTGTGATAAAACAATGATGGGATGCCTCTAATGCATGAGGAATGAATCCAGATCATTCTGATTTGGGGAGAAAAGTTTATGTGGATGAATCAATGAATAAATCAATGAATAAAATCATTGCACATGATTTTATTCATTGATTTATTCATTGATTCATAATCAATGAATTTTATTGATAAACCCTGTACCATACTATATCAGTTGCACAATTTCAGCAAAAGTTTCAAGAGACTGAATCAGTCAAAGGTGTCATAATCTAGGTGTCAAGTGAACTGCTCTCACCGACTAGTCTTGTTTCATGTATTTTATGACCCCATTCCCATTTAAACATTTTGAGATGAATTCAAAGATGGTGATCATCTGATTAACACACACTAAGATAGTTATCTCTAGACATAACACGTTTCTGTTGTGACAAAATGTAATAGTTGTGACTATTATTCGAATAACATTAGTATGTGCTTTTATCAGAAGTTTGTATAAAACTTCAAAGAAAAAAATTATTACTGTAAACTAAACCTTTTAATTTTGGAAAAAATACCTTAAAAAATTATCTACTATTTAAATTATCATATTTCTTATTTTGTATAGTATATTCTTTTCAAAAAAATATTTTCTAAAAATCACCCTGTGTTGTGTTATAAAGTGGTGATCAAGTAATGCTGCAGTCCCACTGATGAAAATCTGTAGGTTCTAGTTTTTATACAGTGGTTCTTACACACAACCAAAATTAAAAATATAGAAAATGATAACTTACTTTATGAAGAAAAATAAATTCTTATATATAAAACTAGTGATCATCATTCTGAAGCAAATCACTTCAAGCATTTATCTTGTTTGTTTCCAATATAGAATGATTGGTCTACCTTCTTGTGTTATCTGTTACTTTATTTCTCACTTTAAACAAATCTTCAGTTAATAATTTCAGTCAAACTTACCTTAAAATTTCTTAAAATTAACACACTGGTGTCAAACAAAATTGTTACTGTTTTTTTGTGTAATGCAAAACACTGAACTATGGCATTATTGTCAGTCTCAATAATTTATTAGTTGGGCTGAAAGTTGAAAAAATTGTAGACCTATAAATTCCCACTGTCTTCATTTGTCCATCTTTCCTTAATCTCAAGAACAGAGTTAGATAGATGAAACACAAGACCAGATATAGAAACCTTAGGGTAAGAGGTCCCAATTAACTATATAAGAACTTCTGATACAAACCAGAAATCATCTTATTTCAGTTAAAAAATTTTTCCCTGAAAGGTATTAGATAAATGCCTGGCATGACTCTATTCTTAAAGAAAAAGTATGATATATGACACACTACTAATTTGAGGTGGCAAGCACATATTATAAATTAAATACATGAAAAATTGCAGCCTGGTATTTTGGTGATGTCACAATAAATAATTGCTTGGTTCTATTACAATATACTATTGAGAGATTGCATTAAAACATTACCCATTTGAATGATAGTTGTCTTTCTGAATTACATTAAAATTTTATATCTGTTTTTCAAAAATGTTTCTTTTTGTACAAAATCTTTGTTAAATTATGGATGCATTTTTAACACTGATATATTATAAGAAATGTAACAGTTTAGACCATCCTTTCTCAAAGTGGGCGATAATACGCCCTTGTGGGCGCTGGAGGCATTCAGGGTGCAGTAGAAGGCTCGGTGATTAAATATGAGTTTTATTTCTTCTCATTGAAACATTCTTTGATCTCAGAAATAGGATATGGGTCACACCCTATCTATCCTATCCATATAATAATGCATGTTTAAACATTATATTTGCAATAACTGTTTTTAAGATATGCAACAAATGGTAATGTAAAAAGGTAAGTTTAAAAATATGGGGGCACTAGATTTTTTTTAAATCTCAAAGTGGGCAGTGATCGAAATAAGTTTGAGAACCTGTGGTTTAGACAATTAACTGCATTAGCTCATTTACTGTATTTTTAGATGATGTAAAGGATGCATATACGGTTGTGGAGGTTTTGATAATTGACAGAAATTTGTTGAATTTTTTGAAAGAACGAATAATCAAATGATTAGATCCTTAAAGTGTTTAGTATAAAAGTTATTTAAACATTTATATTAAATTAAGATGAATATATAAATAAATTTAATTTGTAGATATTCATGTAAAATATGTGTTCTATTATACATGTATTGGCATTACAGTAGTCCTAAATTTTCTGTAGATTTACCATTTTGTCCTATATTTTTGAGAAAATTCCCCATGCTTTGAATGGTTTATTAAAAAATTTTTCTTAACAATGCAAGAGACATGACACAGCAAGTTCCAGAATTTTATCATCTTTTTGGATACAGCCTTTGTTTATTTTTCCATAACAACAAATCTTAAGGTGACTCCAACATTTAGTGTTTGCTGAATAGTTAACAAACATTTGGCAAAACCAAATTAGACTTGTGACTAATATTTGGTATTTGCAGTTTCTCACTCCTTGTCAGTATATTATGCCAAATCAAAGGGAATGAATAGTCAATTATTTGGCAATTGGCATATATCAAATGTGTGGAGCTGCCTTTAAACAGCAAGTGCTTATTTAATGTGAGTGTAATAACAGTCACATTATGTAAGTTTGATATATAGTTAATGAAAGTTGTATATAGTTAATTGGGACTCCTGCCCCAAGGTTTCCATATCTGGTCTCAGATTTCATCTATGTATCTCTGTTCTCAAGGTTAAGGAAAGATGGACAAATGGAAGGATGACAGTGGGAATTTATAGGTCTACAATTTTTTCAAATTGCAGCCCAATAAACTTGACAATGTTGTCATTGTGTAGAAATGCTATGATACTAAAAGCACTATAAAAGAGTGATTTCACTGTGAATGAAGGAACAAATGATAATGGAGAGCACTTTATTAAGTAGAAGCATATTGATTTTTACTAGTCTAAATTATTGATGAGAATAAATTCTAGTGGTCTTCTCAAATACCCGTGCTTGCGAAATTGATGAAAACTGCACTATTGATATTTTATTCAAGAAATTGTTGATAAACTTTTTTCATTGAAGAAGGAATTGCTTCTAAGAAAAATTCTATGCTAACATCAAAACTAGAATATGCTCTCAGAATTATTAAAGATGTTTTACTGATATATCATAGCATACAAAAAATATCTATAACAACAGATTGTTTACAACAGAGAAGCCCTGATAGAAAAGAGGAAGAATCTTGAAAAAAATAAAACTAAGAATGAGAAGCAGAAGAAAAATTCAAGAGGAAAGTGGTGGAAAATGAAAAGATAAAAGCACAGTCAGAACTAGAAAAGCAATTAAGACATAGTCAAGAATTAATGAAAGAAGCAAATGATCCTTTAAGTGCAGCCTATCAAATGCAAGATATGAAATATATGCAGCACAAGGCTTTTATAATCTGGAATTGAGATGCTTCATTACTACAATAAGAGGTTTAAACAACTACAAACAGAAATTCAAAAGATAGCATAAAAAAAATTTTTCTCTTATGCAAAGTTTTCAATGGCTAATCTTAAATTTTAGTGTGAATTCTCATTTTTTCAAACAAGTGTTATGACTACTAATACATATTTAATGATATGCATTATTAATTTAAAATTAGGATATATGAATTAAACCTTTTTTTCAGGCATAAGAAAATACGGAAGAGATTTTAAGGCTGTTGCCGAGGTGATAGGCACCAAGACAGAAGCGCACGTCCGAAGTTTTTTCATAACGTATCGTAGGCGATACAATTTAGATTCGGTCCTACAAGAATACGAAGCCGAGCATGGAATAGCAAATGAGGATACAAAAGATGAGGTAATAAAGTAAAATGATAATCTCATAAATGAATTTAATTCATATACATTTAGATTTATTTTTGGATCTTTTGATTTATTCCAAAAATTTATTAGAATTAACTTTAAAGCTTTCATTTGTTGTCTTCACAGAATAAATTAAATGATAGCATACAAATGATGTTTTAAAGTTATGCAAAATTTATCAACTTGAAACTGTGTCGTGATCTACAGAAAAGTTGCACTACATTGTGTTGGATAAACAAAAAAAAAGTTATTCAAAATGTTTATAATTTCACAAGTACAGCAAAACTTCTAAATCTCAAATTTGAGGGGACAAAAAATAATCAGTTTGAATTATGGAATATTGTACATATGTCTATGAAAAATAGGAAAATTTTTATTTTGAATTTATTCAAAAATCAATTTTTGCTTCATACATTACATCAAATTTTGATATCTCCACTAGATCTGGTGGGTTCTGCTAAACTGGCAACCTACTCATGAACAGAGGGTGCTTGTAAGGTAGTTTTAATACAGCTGTATAAGCAAGACAATGACATATCTTATTTCATTTGAAACATGCTACATCATTAGTTTGCTTATCAAGCTGTACTAAGGCCTCTTTATCAGATAATGCACCAAAATATTTGCCAAACTTAATAGGTTAAGTAGTTCAATCAAAGAAGGGACGAAGTCCAGGTACATGAAATGTTGAACTTTAGAAGTAGAAAAATACATTATACATATACAGGGTGAATAGAAAAGTTCTTTTAACCGGAAAATTCCTTGGAATTCTTGATAACATCATACAAAAAACAACAGAAAGGCAAACTATCACACAGTGATAACGAGTTAATGTCGAGTATGTTAGAAAAGTTCGCCATTGTTATCAAACTGTATTGACATAAGACAGGTTAGATTTTAGATACGTATACTGTCATGGCGGCGGTCCCGACTGTTCGTACTCCCGACTGATTCCTCCCGTAGGGGAGCCGCCGGCAGGCCGCCTTGTGCCAAACGTCACTAGTTATTGATTCACGGTAGTTCTTGAACACAAGTATCAATGACTAGTATGAAGTACCGCCATGACAGTATACGTATGTAAAATTTAACCCACAAAATGGCATGCATCGCTTTTGGACATTTTTGGGTGTACAGGCGACAATTTATCTTATCCGTGTGAACCACATGTCGTTTTGTACTAATTAATTGATGCTCTAAAACTTTCTAATTGGAAAGTTTGCTCTATCTGTTTTCGTTTTCGATTTGCACTGCCTATCTTCCAAATTTTGCCACTAGGGGCGCTGCTGTTGTTTGCATTAGGTCGGGCGTAGTCGCTTTATTATACCGTTACCTCACTTGCATAGCCGTAGCTCTCTCCGTTCTCAAGAATTTTCCGGTTAAAGGGACTTTCCTATGCACCCTGTATAGAGTGGTACTTCGTATTTCGAAAACTAACTTTTAATTGTGTTATTTTTATCTTAAATTATGCGTTTTTGCTGTTTTAAGTTTATCGAAATGGGCATTGTTTAGGTTCTGGGAATGAATTAATTCGCTTTTCATTATTTCTAATGGAAAAAAATTGTTTCGGACTTCGAATTTAACTCATTCTAGTAGGCCGTTCGAAGTATGAAGCACCACTGTATGTATCGTTCCAATAAGATTTTACATTGTAGCTCTAACACCGAAGATCATTGCTAAAAAAAGTTTTGACAGGTCAAAATTATTTAAATTTTGTGCAATAGTTTGGACGCAACATGAAATAAAATCTGTAATTGAATGATTAAATACAAACAAGAAATTCATCTTGAGCATCACAAATCTGAATATTTTTTAATTCGATTTCAAACGTTTCATTTTCCGTTTTATTAACTTTCAAAGTGACAATATTCAATTGAATACGTCAATCAATATTTAATATAAGATCCATCAACGAAACCCGAAAGGAATCACACAATTTCTTTAATCGTAAATTGGGAAAATCTTTTTTCAAATTAAATTTACATAATACTAATATTCGGACATTGAAATTTAATTCGATTTTTAACATTACTTTCGCGTTGGATATTTCAAATAAATTTCACAAAAATAGTTAATGGGACTAAAACCGATGTGAGTTAACAGTTGCAATTAAGTTAGAGGAGAAAAGCCTTACAAAGGCAAAAAGCGTGACAGAATCGTTATTTTGCATAAATAGACGTCGTCAAAATGGCATTTTTCTTGATTTCATCGTCGATTTCGGTTAAACTAAAGGAAAAATTCGTAATTCACGTATCAAAATCATCAAAAAAGTTATACGAGGTGGTCGAGAAAAATGACTTAATTTTGTCCAAGTTCATTTAAATTTTAATGTACTGTACTGTACAACAGAAGGGTATCGAAATTATTACGTTTCGGTTAATTTTATTTTAAATTCATAATTTGTTCACGTATACAAATTATAAAATTGTTTGCATTATTATTTTTTCTTTCAGCTACAAATAGAAATCGATAGCGGTGCTAGTAGTCATTCGGGTTCGCCCAGCATAACAGTTGCAGGATCNAACAGTTGCAGGATCTACGTCACCAACCAGGTAACGCTTGCTTAAGTTTCGTTAATATTCGGTATCCGCGGATTTTAAGATAATACTAATGGATGCGGAATTAGTTTCAGAAGCGGAGATCCATCCATTCAGACCAGTTGCCCGCAATGAAGTCTATGCACCATAGATTTGACTTACGGAGATTCTAGCGTTGGAACAATCATCCAGGTCGAGCACCGGTTTTAAACGGGACGCGAACACGATGTATAATTTATGTCGTTTTTCTGATATAATACCGATCGCACTTCTTTCCGCCGACGAAATCGTAGACCCTAAAGTCAGATTTTGCCTAATCTACTCAGGAATCGTCCGGATGCCGTCGTCGGAGATTGCCAAAATCTTCGATCTAGCACGTCCTTAACAGGGAAATGTAATAACATGAGAGAGTGAGTGTGTTGGTCGAGTGACGTTTTTGAAATAAATGCTCATTTCTCTAACCGCTATGTTCCTTTCTTCCTTCGAGGAAAACGAATTTGTGAAGGAAAATATAAAAAGAAAATCGAGCGTCACTTTCATTTCTAAATTTATCCGAACGAGTAGCAGCACGGGAGTTTACTTGGTTCTTTAGTGAGATTAGGAACGATCGTCGTGGACACGCGGGGGAAAAACATCACTCGTCTCTGTACATAGTGTAATTTAAAGGGGATAGTTTTCGTCTTTCAGGTATTTAATTGTAAATCTCATATCTAATCTTGCATATCAAAGACATCTCCGTGTCTTCGGCTTGGTTTCAAAACATATTTTTATAATTCACTCCGGACAATAATGTAGGCAAAATAAAAAATTGGATTCGAGCGTACGCTTTTCTCTCTTATTTTAAATATGTTCTGTGGTTTAAAAATTGGTTTGTAGTTTAGATTTTGCTAAAGATTCCAGTGTTGTTTACGAGCCGGCTGGTTAAATAACACAGCGGCTCGTCGGGAATTCGTGTAACTCCGTGTAAAATAACCCCGTCAAATTGACATGGTACAGTACTCGAATAGCTAGTTCATAAATCAAATTTGCTAAACGAAGTTAGAAAAAAATGCCGCAAATAATTAGAATAGTTTTCTCCTTCCCGACGACGATAATCTATTGTTATAACTTTTATTATAAACACCTTTTATAAATATATCTATATTTTGGTAATTTACTTTAACATAGAAAGGTTTGATTTAATTTTGAAAAAAATCCTGTAAAAATTATCCGATGATATTTTGTAACCGTTCCGAGAAAATTTAGATTCCATTCAATGATTCCTTGATGTCTTTTTGTTTTTTCCTTTAATCTAAAAAGAATTTATATATAAATTATTCTTCGGTGAATAAAGAATTGAATAATTAGTCGGTGTAGTGTATTATACGATCATTTTAAAGAATAAATAAGATAAAAGGAGATTTAATTCTTGGTGTATTTTGCAACATACGTATACAAAAACTCGTATTTCGTATCGGAATTTCTGAAATTTTTCTCGAGCTAATAAACGGCCGTTTACGAAATTTCGAAATCAAATTTAATTCGAAATAACGACACTAGGGGATATTTGGCACGTAATTCGTTCGCCTTTCGTTTCCCGAAATTACAACGGACACGGCGTAAATTTTCCAGATTAATTTTCACGATGGCAGCGCGCAAACCGTTTTCACAAAAACATCTGAAAACAAAACTATTTTCTCAATATCATCTGATTTAAAATTTCCTACAAATTTATTTCAAATAGCAATAGCTCACAAATCTTTTGTTTATCTTTAACAATTAAAAAATAATTCAAGTAAAAATTGTAACAATTTTTAAATCTAATAATATAAGAAGCAAGAAAAACTTTTTTTTTTTAAATCTGTTGTTAAAGATTTAACTTGATATCGTTTGTTGTTAATAATCCAACTTTAGCTGCACTAAAATGTAAAAAAATGAACCATAACCTGAACATTTCTCTCTTAAAACTAGTCGAAGAATCTATTATAGAAGGTTTTAAGTAGAAAATTACAATAAATAGATGCACGTTTTACCAATTTCTAAATTTTACCCTTTTTTTTTAATTACAAGCTATTTATAT
>NW_019387890.1:0-10117 GCF_000671375.1 Centruroides sculpturatus | reverse complement strand
TTTAAGAAACATTCATTCGATAAGTTTTTAAATTTATTTAATTAATTCACACTACAATTATTAATGAAACACAATTAAAACCATAGAAAATTAAAATTCTATATTGCGTATTATTGCATCCATAATTACTATCCACTTAAAAAAAATGATATAAAAATGGTACGATAAAAACAATTATTGCTTAATTTATTAATTATAAGTTTTGTTAAAACGAGTTAATTTATATGCTAAGTATAATATGGCGTTAAGTTTAAATGTTTTTAAATTTTTTTATATAGTGGTATTGTGTTCAACTTGTATATATTTCAAGAAGATTTTAACAATGTAAGGCTTTCATCAATAATTATTTAAGTTTTTTAACGTAAACGCTTACTTACATAATACAGTAGGATCGGTTATCATTCTGTATTTTCGTATATACAGTAGAGCGTCGTTTATTTCAATCAATTAATGACTGGGGTTGTTCGGATAACCGATTATGTACGGAAAAATATCCCATGTTGCAATTTTTTCAGTTGCCTGTCTTTTTGCGTTAAATGTTCGTCGATTTTAAACTTAATGTAAACTTTTAAAAATAATAGTCGTGACTATTGTATCTTTAAAAATTATTTCTATATATTTTTTACAAACAAAATTAATATATTGAAAAATATAAAAAAAAAATTAATTTTTCGAAGTAAATTTATTATCACAAACTTTCGATTCAGCACGACACACTATCTTTAGAAAAACACGACACATAAGTGCCAGTGCTGCAAGCTAAAATACACGTAAAAAAAATTATTGGAGTAGCCCAAGAATGCAGCACCACAGCGCTAGAAAAAATTTAAAATTTCCGACTGGAATTCTTTCGGATAACCGACTTCCAAATAAACGACGCTCTACTGTATATCAGAGTATAAAGGATGCTATTGAAACAAAATTGCCGCATTTATGTTTCTTGGAAAAAGTTGCAATTTGTAAGCAAGCCAGAATTGTTAATGTAAGTACTACTGGGGTTTTCGAATAGTTATGTTTCAGCTGTCACGGTTCAGTGTGGTGTTTCTGCCTGTGTGGACATTCTGCTTGTTGTGTTATGGTTTGGAAGTGTTTTCTTCGTGCTTGGTTTTTTTTCCAACACTACGAGCTATTGTTTTACTGGATAATTTCTGTGTGGATACTTCGTTACTTCACCAAGACTAGGATTGAAGTGTTTTTGAGACTTGGGTGAGTACCTCTCTTTCTACCATCAAATGGTGTTTTTTTCTCTGCTTTACCTAAACCCTTGTTTGCTACTGCAGATTTCTGTAAACATTTGGCCAAACTATTTTTATTCTACATTTATCACCACTCTTTCTGATTTGTGTAGTTATACTGTGTTAGCATAAAGAGCACTTATTACATTTCTGACATGCGCATTTTTGCATATAAAATACATGATTAATTTCAAACTTATCTAGTAAATAATGAAAAATCTTATATGAGCACCATTTCAAATTACTTATTTAACTTTTGAGTTCATTAAGTTGATGAAGATTTATATGAATAAGAGTTATACCGCATTATAAAAGAATAGAGTTCATACTTACATTAACCTCTGATATTAGAGATAAGTTAATGGCAGTCTGTTATTTAATGGGTTAATAATGTAAAATGTCATAAAAATTCGTTTATAGTAAGAATATTAATTTGATTTTTATTATCAAAATCTGTGGAAAAGTTTTTAAATATTATTTTTTATTGTGTTATAATTCTACATATGGCTATTCATTGTTATTGTTTAAGAAATATCTTTAACAGCTATTTAATTATTTCCTTGCAGACATTGTAGGTAGTTGAACAATAATTGCTCAAATATTTAACAATCTTTAATAGGTTTTATCGCTAAAAGTGATACAGAGACTATAAAGAGTTGAGAAACCCAAAATTGTTCACATAATGTAGCTAAAAATAAAAAGTTTTTAAGAATATCTATTATTATTATTGTTAAAAGTTTACAAGTTTAAACTGATATAATAACTTTAAAATAACGTTTATTATGATTGTGCTGTTAAACAGTAAATACAAAAGTACTGTTTAAACTTTTTCTGCCTTATAGGTATTAAAAAAAGCCTTTTTTCATACTTATCATGAGTTCAAGCAGATAGTAAGGGATGGAACCAAATATATCTGAAAATAATTCCTGAGTTTTTTGATCACTTAAATTCGATTCCAAGTCTCCAGACCAGTAGGCTAATGCATTAACATCTCAGAACTCCCAGCCATTGGTAGATGATACTAGTATTTGAGAAAAGTAAAAATTTAATTAGCTTATTAAATTACCTTTATATAATAAGACATAAATAAAAAAATTAAAACTTTAATTTTTTGTTTATATATATGTTAAAACACTGATTTAATCACAATATAACTCACAGATAACTTTTGTACTTACAGAAGTTGTCTGTGAGTTGTTATATTATTTCCAACTCACAGCAGTGTTTTAATATAATTTCACTTGTGTTAATAAAAAAATTTTTTTTTTATTTTTACTTGTGACAATGAATATTTCATTGAAAGCTTCATTTAAATTTTTAAAAATTAGTGATATGTCATCAATCTATTAATTGAGAATTTTCTCTATGTTAAAATTGATGTGACCTTGTTTAACAAGTTTCAATTATAACTATGGCATTGTTTTACACTATAATGAATATATACTAGAATCTGATAAACATATACTTTTACATTTTGAACAGGATTTTAATTTGCAAAAATGTTTTATTAATATAATTATTTGTTATTTAAATATATAAAAAAATTATTTGTTTTATATAAATATTAGTTTTAGTGACTTTATTTTTTAAGGATGTCCTACATAGAATTTAACAATCGAATAATTAAATTTTCATTCAAGTTAATCAGTAAAGCACTGTCAAAACAGTAAGTTTTTTTACATAGCCATTCATATAATAAGAAAACAACCATATTTGATTACCTTCAGTGACTGTTATCACATGATAACATCAACATTTGAAATTGTAACCTGATAATAGTTATTGTAGACAATTGGAAATGTTTATTTGCTTATTAAACATATTGCTGGTGTATATGAATTTTTTATTTACACATCTATATATATAAAAATGAATGTATGTCTGTGTGTCTGTGTGTGTGTCTTATGTCCTTCATGCATTACCACACCGTTTATTTGTTTGCCGTGAAACTTTAAGAAGTTGTTTAATATACTCCGGCGAAGGTTTGTGGCATAGTACGATTGCAATAAAACTTTGGAAAGTTTTTTTAATTTATTAATACACTGACGCGAAGTACATTTATCCTACGATAGATAACGCGCGTTTACACGAGCATTCGCGCACAGTGTGTTCTATCGATTTCAAATTGTGAAGACCATTTCCCTTTTCAAAAAATATCTCTATATATGCATTTGTAAACTGTTATTTACGATATTTATAATAATTTTTGTTTAATCACTTTATTTCAACTTTTTTTTTCTAATTATGTATTCGCTCGAGCTTCGTTAATACCTTAACTGTACTTTGAACAACAACTGAAGTTGTAGGAAGAAATTCGCGTATTTTACTGATCTAGGTATCCTCCCTTTTCCAAATTTTAATATCAATTCAAAATAATTTAAAAAGACAAATTACAATAAAACGGTTTATTATCCAATTATCAGATATTTCACAACATGCCAAGGAGATAGGAAAGAGCGATTAAATAATCAAAATCATAAAAGATTAAAAAATATATATAAAAATGGGGAATATCGGACTTCTGACAATCGCAGCGAATGTGTAGGCAAAATTTAAAGTATCCGTGCTTCTCGCATCAACAACTGTATTTGGCAGGCTCACGCGTCGAAAAACCTTCCGATTTATTCATACCAGAGGGAAAAACAAAAAATATCGTGTATTTACTAACACTCCAATAAATAAATAAAACTGAAACGACACTTTGAAATGTTTTCCCGATGAAAATGAATAATAATAATAAGTTTCAATAAAAATAATAAAATGTAAATTGAATTTTATCATAACGAGTTTGCTTGAATTTCGTTTTTTCTGAGATCGCAGCAATGCGCGACAAATAAGCTAGTATTTTATAAAATAACCAGTTTAGTTAATTTTTTTATTGCATTAATATTTAGTGAACATTACTGTCTTGTTCGGTACTTTACAACTTTTTTCATATTTGGTGATTCTTTTCAGTATAGTGGAAGCTTGTGACATTAACCAGTAATACTGGTCGCAACTCCTGAAAAAATTGCGACTCACTGATTAAAAAACACTGATTTGAATACTGAAATTCAATTGTTATTTATCAGTATTTTCAATACAAGTTTTTGAGTCCGTGATATAAAAATCCACTTATTGA
Organism: Centruroides sculpturatus; assembly: GCF_000671375.1. NCBI lineage: Eukaryota > Metazoa > Arthropoda > Arachnida > Scorpiones > Buthidae > Centruroides > Centruroides sculpturatus. The sequence continues at coordinate 5,761 of NW_019387890.1, read as the reverse complement.
TTATTGAATTGACATATTAAAAATTAGAGTAATAAAAAAAAGTTAAAATGATTAAAAATATATATATTTAAATATTCAAAATAAACACAAAATGTTTAAATTTGATATGCAGTCAAACTGATTAAATGCCGCTATTTTTACATTACTGGAATTAGCACTAAATCAAGTGTGTTGCTGAACTAAAAGATTTTAACAATAAGACTCACTAATTTGAGAGTTGGCCTAACATAATTTAGGGATGAACATTTTATTTACTACTAGCTTAACCGTCGCGCATTGCTGCGATCTCAGAAGAAACGAAATTCAAGCAAACTCGTTATGATAAAATTCAATTTACATTTTATCATTTTTATTGAAACTTATTATTATTATTATGCATTTTNATCAAATAAACAGGATGGTAATGCATGATAAACAGACAGAAACACATACACACACACATACACACATACATTACTTTTTATATATATATAGAAGAGAAAACAAATTTTTGAAGTTAGGTTTGCCTTTTGTTATTGACATCGCATTTAAATTTGCTGTAAAATTAGGCAAACTTCAAACTGTGTCTGAATGTAATTCGTGTAATTTTAAATGTAAATATACAATGATAACAGACGAATAAAAAGCATATAAGCGTATAGACCACATAAAAGAAATAGCTGTACAACGGAGAACAGTAAACCATTTAAATAATTTTTTTAACACAAAACTGCTTATCATACTCAAAAGACGAAATATTTATTAAGGAAGTTGTAAAATGAAAAACACTGACCAAAGTACTACACAAACGATTTTTTAGACTTGTAAATATATTTTAAGACCGAAAAAAAACGAAAAAGAATTAAAACAAAAACTGTTTTTTTAGCACTAGTTTCGAATATGAAATAAAAGAAAAACAATAATAATGCAAATAAAATAAAAAGTAAAAAACAAATCAAATACGAAAAAACACGAGACGACATCTTAATAAGTAGCCAAATCGACAGGAACAGAAAAGAAAAACTTGCAACAAGCAAAAAAATACATATCAAGTCAGAAACAATTTAAGATCGAAAGAAAAAAAAAAAAAAAAACCACTGACCTGAGGAAATATTACTATATTAGTCTCTTACTGCTGAGGAGTTACGTGGTGTTCGATTAAAATAACATTATTCGCACAGTCTCTAAAATAATTAAAAATGGCAACCGAAAAAGTTATTATCTTGAAATTTTAGAGAACATTAACCGAAATGGGTATATTTAACGTTACGTAAGTTCTATTTTAGTACTAAGTACAAAACAAACATAACGAAGAGTTCATCGTAATTTATGACAAGGTTTTTTGATAATTGTGAAATCCATTTTTCATTAACACAAAAACTAAACAGTACTGAAAGACAAAATAATAAAGCATTCGTTTATTCTCTTCTGTTTTAGGTTATTTATACGGGATTTTTCATGGAAAAAGCATAAAACTTTAAACACTTTATTTAAAAAAACAGAAAAAATTCACTTTTATAAACGAAATATAATTTTCGAGTCTATAATTATATAAAATTATCCATTTTTTTTTATTTAATCTGCATTTACAATAAACTACACATCAGCAATAGCAGCTGACATTTGTCAGTAGACAAAAGAGAATAACGAATGCAGTTCCAAAACTGCATTTGTTATACTTTTTCTCTTTTTTTATTCTCTAATTTTTGTTATTCTTTTAATAATTCTTAATCTCTAGTTTTTATTATTCATCATTATTTTCTTCTTTCTCCAGTTTCGTTTATTTAGGAGGTCGAAGGTGAAATTTTGACCCAGCAAGGTACTGCGTCACTTCGAAAGACGATCTTCTAGACCAGTGTTTCTCAACGAAGGCGATATCGCCGCCATGTGGGCGCTTTTTCATGTTCAGTGGGCGATTAGTAACAATTTATATTTGGGGGGGCGAAGAACAATTTTCTGGGCGATATAGTAAAATATTATATTAAGATGAATTAGATATTTTATTTGTCATATCGTACAACAATTAAACAAATAACATCATATTTTTCACAAGTCTATTCAATGCAGTACGAATTTGGCGCTAGCCTTGGCCCCCGGCATCGGAATTTTGAAGTGAAGGGGCGATACTACGTTGAAGGGGACGACGATTCGTTAGAGGTTGAGAAACACTGTTCTTGACTTTCAAAGACGTTTAGGAAGACAAATAAAGTTATCCTCTCATCCCCCAGGGATTATTCATTTTCACCTTCGTTACGATTTACAAATAACCAACCAATTAACAATAACCTCAACTTGTTACATGATAGAGGCTAACGAAAAAGGTCACCGACAAGGTTAGACCGAACCGAACAAATCCCTCTCTATTACGTTCGATGTGAACGATGAGAAAACAGATCAAGGTGGCCATAAAAGGCAACAACTAAGGTGCTAGAATAATTATGACCTTAGTCACCTCTAGCAATTAATACCGTCACTTTGACAACTGTTATCAAATTTATGATAGGGAAGAAGTGACAATACCGCATAGAGGAAGTAATAAATCTACACAAAGATTCGGATGTGTGACAATTAATATAAACAATTCCGGACGAGTCAAAATTACATGGATTCGCATCAGAATGTTTTTCGATATTTTTCCCCTTCCGGAGTGAGTACATTCCTCCTCCTCCACCGGGACACAGTACTCCGGGCGGACGTTCACAGCTGATAGCATCCGGAAACATCTACAGCGGACACCAGACTCCTACCACCATTCTGTTCGATGCCACCTGCCATATCTGCTGTCTCTATCCCAAGATAACCAGATGACCACCTCCCAGGTCCACGATAGTCCAGACGACGTCGTATACCAGAGTTACAGGTATTAAGAAATTTTGACTCTCTCGCTCCCCGAGACGTCCCTCTTATAGAGGTTTCTCTTGTCTTTTACTTTAACTTTAAGAATAGACAAATGTTCTATTGGGAAGACGAATTGTTGTTGCGAGCTAGAATAGAATTTCTGATTATTTCGATTTGTTACGTTTTTGCTTTTGCCTTTGATGTGTATAATTTTATAGTTCTTTGTTAAATGTGTTACTTTTGATCAACCTGTGTACTTATTCGGAACCTGTCAACGTACTCATTGAACTCCCCACTCACATTTTTAGCCCTCCTAAAGCCATCCTCTGACTGAGCCCCTGGTGAGCGGGGTTACTCTGCCCCGTAGGTTATCGCAATAGAAAATAGAACTGCAAAGTAAATAGTTACTGTGCAGTTCTATTTTCAATAACTGTATTAACAAATAAACAAATAAAGTAAAAAGACAAATTAAAACTAATCTATACTACTGTTTTCTCAAAACGATTACTTGTGTATTAAAAGAAATGAACAGTTTACTTGCATATAACATAAAAATCAAATTGAAAATTGATACGAATAACTAAAATTTTTGTGATAAAAGCCGATGTTGCAGTTTTGACAGGAAAAAGGTTAAATATCAAATAACAAAGGCAGATTTCATCCTCCTTAGCTGTTTAAGATTTTAACGATTAATTAGCATGTTTTACTTATAATAAGTAGAATCTACTACTTAATTGTGATTTATTAAGTTGCAATTTATTAAAATTGTAGGCTTGTTTTTTATAAGACTTACTATAATGGTATAGTTCCTGATTAGCAAATAGAAAATAAAATCACGTTTTTCTCGAATATGAAATATTCGAGAAAAACGTTATTTTATTAAACGTAAAAATATCCGATTGATTCCGATTTTTTCTAAACAAAGAGGGATTAATTTTCGTTCAAACGAAACAAACTTAATTTTCTTGTGTGTTTGGGTGTTAATTTTCATTTTTCCTGCTTAACCACAGGAAATGAAGGTTTTGAAAATCAACGTGAAGATACATTTTTTGAAGATTTTGCATTGAAAAGTCAGATTTTATTAATTTGAGAATTTATAACGCACTTCGTTAAAACTTCGTGAGACGGTTTTATAATCTATTTATTTATTAAACTTTCAGTTCTCGTTAACAGAAGTAACTACTATAGATACCGTCACCGTGGCAATAGCAAGAATATACGTAGGGCCTGTGTAATTAAGTTATGTTATCCCCTTAAAACGAGTGTAAAAAAATTAAAGAAGAATAGATATATCACAATAAATTATTTTATTGATATGAGCGTCATTATATAGTCGAGATGGGTTAATGATAATAACAATAATAATACGCCCAGAGTCCAAATGGTTAGGAGTTGAACGTTCAAATTTAAAACACAGTTAGTGAGCATTCTCACAGCGTACACTGACAAGGAATTTTCAAAATTCTCCAAGTGGAGGAGAGGGAGAGAGTGAAGGATTACCGTTAAGAATTCCGTTTGTACTGTACTATTTTAAACGCAGTTATCTGAATTTTTGCAGGAAATCGAAAGTATTTATAAACCGGTGAATACGGCTATGGTCGGCTATATTCTAATATAATAGAAGAGTTAGAAATTATTTCGTACTTTTAATCTTAATGTTTGGTGTTGTGTTTTGCACGGGAATCGCTGGGCTCATCTGCTAGTTTTGGCGTAAAATAAATGCAGACCAGTGGTGACGCCACTAATGATTTGCATGTATCTATTGATATATTCGAAAATTATTATTTGAACTTGAATTACAACTTGAATGATTTCAGGCCATAATTTTTTACTATTTTGGGTTTCTTTTTCTTTTAAAGACGAAAATACAAAAGGAAATCCAAATAGAATTGGTTGAAATCCAGAGTAACACTGTGCGAAAGGATAAGTATAATGAAGTTGGCATACGACACTTTTATGTGTACTGGCCGAAACATTATCTCAAAATTCATTGTTCGCTGCAAGAATACGGTCAATGTGATAGATGCAGACCAATGGTGACGACAATGAATGGTCTGCATGTATTTATTTTATTCCAAAATACTTATGTTTATGAAAATATTGTATTGAGATATTGTTTATTCTTATTTTATTGATTGTACCCCATTATACTATATTAGGCCAACGATTATAAAAATATGTTTTGCAGTATTTACGGAATATCTATTATGGAAATTTCTGAAAAAAATAGATAAAATAAGTTCAGGTATGCGAAATATTATAATAAATCAAAAACTAAAAAAAACAGTAGATGGGTAAGAACTTATAAAAGGAAATTAAATAAGGTAAAAACGTTTTAAGCAGAACAACTTCGAATTGTTACAAGACATAAACAATTCATAATTTTGAAAACCGAAAAAAAGGTAATAAGTGTATTGTTACAAGTAGGAAGATAGGAGCAATTAAGAAGAAGTCAATGAAAAATTTAACAAAGTTATTAGATACAGAATTAGAAAAATTAAAAAATCAGCAAATAATAACAAATGAAGATATCAAAAAAATTGAAACAGAAGAGCATAAAACACCAAAATTTAATATTGAACTGAAAGTAATAAAGAACCAGTTAAGTATAGATGTTTAATCCCCTTCCTTTTCTTCAGTATCCACGTCATTTACGGATAGTCCTATCTTAAAATAAGGAGATAGTATGAAAAAGTTAGAAAACTGGGTTAGAATTACAGAGTACGATGGTAGAATCTTGCAATACAAAATTTTTAAAAAGTTATAAACTTAATATCTGTTTTACATCAATTTATGTTCTCTGTTTTAAAAAGAAATTATATAAAGTGTTAGTAGCATAGAAATGATACATTCTGGGTTATAAAATTAATTAGTATATATGTTACTGTAAAAGCCTGTATATTGGTAAATCCTAGATTTTACTTGTAAATCTTCTGATTTACCA
>NW_019387889.1:0-8703 GCF_000671375.1 Centruroides sculpturatus | reverse complement strand
TAAGTTAAAAAATTCAAAATATAGCGTAATATCAACGAAACCCATAGTTATAAATGATTTTTTTTAATATTCACAATTCTTTACAGTATTATTATCATAATTTACTTATTAATTAGAAGTTTTTCATTATTTGTGACAAGTAAACCATTTTTCATCTCTATATGAAATTTTCTTTATACTGAAGTTATTTCCTTTTTTAAAAATACAACATTACATTCTGTTAACTTTATAATACTTTCATACTCACTTAAACATGTACAAAACAATAAATATAAAATATGCATGATAATATAAAAGTTATTAGTAATTTTATTAATTCAACCTTTCATGTGACGGCCAACATTTTTCAGTTCGTATGCCTTATAGCATAACTGTGCTGCAATTTAATAAAATTGTAGACTTATAAATTCCCACTGTCGTTTGTCCGTCTGTCTTTCCTTAATCTCAAACGAAGTCGGATAGATAAAAGATGAGACCAGATATGGAAACCTTAGGGGCAGGAGGCCAGATTAACTATATAAGAACTTCCGATACAAATCGAAAGTCATTTTATTTCGATTCAAAAATTTTCCCCCGAAAGGTGTTAGAAAGATGACCGGCACGACTCTTTTGCTAACAGGAAAAGTATGATGTACAGGGGCAAGACATTACAGTGTTAATTTGAGGTGGAGAGCATATATTTTAAATTAAATAAATAAAAAAATATGATTAAAAATTGCAGCTCGGCATTGTTACAATGTCACAATAAATAATTGCACGTTATCTTTAAAAATGTTTATGTGCTCAGAAGTTTTAAACTTCAAATAACGATTTTTTTAAAGAAATCAAACAAATAATCTTTAAATATAATAAATGTAAAGTTCACAGAATATTCTCGATCAGCTTGGTCGAGAAAAAGATGATAATTTCAATTTTTTATTACGATTTTATATTTAGTTAGGATAAATTTTAAAAAATAAAAAAATCGTATGATATGTTGCGTGCCAGATAATTTTTTCCGACGTGCCACTTTGGGCACGCGTGCTATAGGTTCGCCATCCCTAAACTAGAATATTCAGGTCCAGATAGAGATGGTTTAATATTGTGATTTGGCTCGAGTACTAGACATAGAAAGATCTTAAAATTTAATCTTTCCTATAAAATATAAACAAAAACGTGGTATGATAATGTAATATTAAAATTTTTTTTCTTTTTTAGTTTTATTTGTATATTTTTGAGCTTTCTGAGATGATAGAACTCACATTTGTAACTGACTCGTATTCTCGTAGTCTTAGTTACTAGTAATTTATTACTTGAAAGGAATAATTTAGATAACTAATGTATTCCTCATATATTATACTGTTAATAAATCTTAAAAGAAAGAAAATCCTAGACTATACATTTTAAAAAAAATACAAAATGTCACCTATATTTCTATGAATATGTTATTGAGTAATATTGCAGCTTTACATAAATCTATGCTTATTCTTGCAATAATTCTTTTAAATCCCGACAAAATACCGAAAATCTTATGCAATAATTTGAGTCATTTCTCTATCGACGATAGTCTACCTCTACATTCACTAACTTTCCTTCCATTTCTATTCCTTTCATGAGGGAAGTACTAATAGTCCTTCCTGGTATGGACTATTACGCATTGCGAGCACGAAATATTCCATTTTATCATAACAAAATTAAATTAATTATTAAATACACTTAAAATAATGTTAAAATTTCTTTTAAATGTTGATTAAAAAATATATAATTAATATATGGATAACTATACAAAATAAAGGTTTCATTTATACGTGACTTCATACAGCAATTGTTTTTTAAATGTTGCTCGTATTAATTATTCATAATTAATTTTGCAGAAAGATACTTTTAAAAAATTGAAAAGTTAGTAATAAATATCATTTCTTAGATTAATGCCATTAATCAGGTATAATTTCATTAATATTAAAAATATTTTTAAATGTTTTTCAATATTTTAATATATATATTTTGTTAATAAGTTTCCAAATATTTAAACTAAATTATTATAGTTTTAATATGAAGTTTATCAATAAATTAATATGAAAAAATAGTTCAATAAATTGAACTTTCTTTCCCGGTTATATATTGATAAGTTTTTATTAAGTTTTATATTTTTTTAAGTTATCAATATATAACTTAATAAACATATTTTAACACGTTTATATCGTTATAATGCTAATTATTTAGATTATTTTCATTTTATTTCAGCTAATAATAGTTTATAACGACGTTTTCCAACCTTTATTTTTAGTATAATTGTATTGCAAACAAATTTGGTTCGCGATCCACCACTTGAGGAACGAAACCATATATCACATTTAATGCCCTTTTTTTAAAGTTATTTCCAAAATTGAGAAAAAAATCATATAAAATTTCAAGAAAATAGAAAGAAGGATACTGTGAGAGACTGATATAAGACTTCATAAATATATCAAAACTATTTTCTAGGATATTTTCAAGGAACGATATCTTCTTCTCCAAGATAAAATGAATACTCGTTTCAATTTTTATATGATAAAAAAAAATATAAAAATAAAAGTCTTTAAAGTTGACTGTCAATTTTCCGGTACATTGAGTAAATAAATAAAATAAAATAATTGAAAATAATATATATTACTTAGATAATCGCATTAATTCAGCAAAAAAAAAACAACGATAATAATTCTTAAAGATAATGAAGATTAATCAGTTTATAGCTAATTTTACCATCATTTAAGAAAGATAATCGAGTTGAAATGATAATTTAATAGATAAAAGCATAATTAATTTGCTAAGTGTGTATGAAAGTTAATCACATTTAGTTTTGAACACGCTACAGTAGATTCAGGAGATGAAGTTGCAATGATATTGCCATAATACGAAAACGTATAATAATTATGTGGATAGCAGGATGATAGAAGTAAAAATCGAAGGAAGAAAGAACAGGGAAAGGGGTTNTTATATATACGATATAAATTATTTTAAATATAAAAATTTTATTGTTAATAATAATAATTTATAGAAAATAAAACAAGACGGAATAAAAGAATTTAATTCATTAAAAGTTTATTTTAAATAAAATAAACACGATTCTAACTTGAATGATAATGGAAAATTAATAATAGATTTAATAATTTAGTGCATATTCTCCATTTTTAACCAGCTTGCAATTGATAAATATACCATATCAGAATGCCCATGTACTGTACCATAAATTTACAGCATTCTTGTACCTGATTGATAGAATATAGGCATTCTTATGCTTACATTCTGTAAAGAATGGTTGTAAAATATGTTACTTGTAATATCGCTCGCTTGTAATATCCCTTACTTTGCAAGAAGAAGAAAGGAATTGATAAATCTTGTCATCTATAATCTTACAGATTACCTGAAATAAGCAAGATTTTTGAGCGGAAATGAAAAATTGCCATAAAATGTCAAACTTTTTTTGAAGATTCGGTTTTGCATTTGGGATTTTATCGATTTTTCTTCGCTTTCATCTACAAAAAAAGCTTGGAAATAAAAGTCAAAATATTTAAAACAAAGCTCCCTGCGATAAGAATAATAATAAAGAAGAAGAAGAAGAAGAAGAGAGAGAGAGAGAGAGAATTACACCCATTTCAGTTATACTAAACTTTATAAATGAGGTAGTTCTCGAGAGATCTTTGTAAATTTTTTAAAGTGTAAAACCATACTGTTGTCATAAACGTGTACTGGAAATGAATGAAGTGCAGTAAATAAACCGTTTATAAAAAAAAAGAATAAGATAATGGAAGAAAATAACGACCTTCTTGAAGAAAATATATCATTCCAATGCAGATTTATATGTTCAGTAATAATTTCGAGTTAGGCAAATGGACTTCTTACTTTCATATATTGATTTTTTTCCTTCTTCTTCTTACTTTTTTTGTCCACACATTCAATATCTTCGTTCGTTCGTAAACGTTCATTTTACAATTTTTATCACGTAGCAATTTCTATATATACCCACTGTTAAAATTCTTTCTTATAAAACTAAGAATTACAGAGATATCCAAATTATTTCTTGTATAAACATCGACAGAATTAATCTTTTTTCAAATTATATTATGTAATTATCAGACGTTTACATCAATATGATTCTTAATCCTTTAATTAAATGTTATAATTAAGTATGATGTTATTGTGTATTATAGTATTAACTTTACTAACATGTAATTATCCTTTTGTAATATATTAAGCTAAAGGATTATTTATATTTACTATGTTTCCTTTCTATATAATAATTGAAAATTCTACTTTTTCTCAATAAACAGTAATAGCACTGCTTATTTTTGATGTAATCCTTTTTTTGATCAGATTAAGTTATAAGATTATTTATATTTACTGAAGTTTGATTACTTTTTAATAAGAATAATCCTATTTTTTCTAACTAAAAAACTTTTCATTACTACATAATATTATATAATCTAATTTTTACTAATGTAATGATGCAACTTACGTTCCCTTTCTGTATAATAATCTACTTTTTAATAATTAAATCTAATTATAAACCATTTTTAAGCATTTTTCTGCATAAAGAATAATAATACAGCTTACTTTTCACTACTACAGTGTGACTATAGTACTAGATTATACAATATATAGCCTATTCTTTACCATAATAATAGTATAGCCTACTGTACTCTTTACTATTATAATAATAATTTATGATTATAGCCAATATTTTATTGCTATATAATAGTATAATACAACAAAGAAAAGTTGCGCGTATGTAATAATATACACGGTACTTTTCATTATTATATTTAATAATAGAATATACTGTGTCGTTATTATGTGACAATGGCACTATTCACAGAAATACAATATTCTTTGCAGCATTTTCTGGTGAAGTTTTTCTGTTATAATACAAAATTTGATTGGCAATATAATAACCAAGCAAGAAGAAAACCAGAAAGGAAAATTTTCTGGTTTACTCTACATTAGTTATATAGTAATTATATTGTCGATACTAACACTAAATTACATTAAAAAAATAACCTAAAATATTAATTTTGTTTATTTAATATGTCGTATATTAATAACTAAACATCGTTAAAAGTGATAATTAAGTAAAAAATTTAAGGATAAACAAACAGATTTACTATTAATTACAGTATATTTTATAAGATTTTTATAGTACAATAAATGATGTAAACAAAATTACATTAATTATCATTAGAGAAAACTTATTTTTAGTTTCATTTAAACCTGTTCTAAATATTGCTCTAAAATTATTAATAAAGATCATTACGATGAAGATTAATAGTTAATAACGATGAAAAATTATAATCTATCTTTAGATTTTTATCCATCATTAACTTAACTCATAATTAATTCTGTATAAGGTACAGTAAACGTGACCATTCGCTGAAAAGACTAACAATACTAAAGCCAAGATAATTACGTTACATCAGACATAGAAGATGACGTTAAAACATCATCATCATCATCATCAAAAAAATAATTATTTATAAATATAATTACCTAAATAAACAATTAAGAATAATGTAAAACGTTTATTTTAAATTATTTTTATGTAAAAATATAAAAATTGTCGAAAAATATTATAAATTCCTACTGATAAATACCCTACACAACTGAAATGATGCGTAAAATAGTAATTTTCTACGCTCTAACGAACAGTAAACAATCGATATATAAAAATATCTTTTTTGAATTTTTCTAAAATTTTTTTTGTATTTTTTCCATAAAAAATGCGTTTTTTTATAGAAATAAAAAAAATTATTCTCGAAAGATACATTATTGATCTAGTAAATCGATCCGTAATAAAATTTGAATTTTGATTTAAATAGTTTCACATTTCGACAATATTTGAAGAGAATTTCTTACTTTTAGTATAATTTTTTCGTATTTTATAAAATATATTTTTTATAAATTCGAATACAAAAATCAACAATATATAAATATATAAAATTTCATAAAATTTAATATATATATTTGTGTAATATTTTAGAAGAAATAACTCATCAAGAATACATTATATGTTATTTTCCTTAACACACGCTGTAGATTACATTGCAGAATGCATTGTATCGAAGAATAAACAGATCCATTGTTCTGTAATAAATAATATACCTATGATAATTCTTCTATACAGTTAGAATAGAAGAATTATTATAGATATGCTCTGGCTTATTATAGAACCTATTAGTGAATTAGTTATAATAGAAGAATAAATTAGAATAAATGTATTGTATATAATCATTTTTCTATATAGAATATCTATAATAATTTTCTAGCATTATTATAGGTATGTTTTACTTCGTTATAAAGATATTAGTTACAATGAAAGAATGTAGGCTATTAGTTATTGTAGAAGTTGTAGCAGACAGGTTCTATAATAACTAATTCTATAGCTTCTATAACGAGTAACGGATTTCTCTATATAATTATTTATACAGTAGTTATATACAGAAATGTATTAGTTGTTATATAATAATATACAGATAATAATAGTATAATACATACAGATTCCACAACAACAAATGATAAGGCATAATATATCTACTTTATATAGTCACTAATATATTCTTTTATAATAATAGCTGATACATGTGCTACATTTTCATAAATATATTTTTTATAGAATGTGAATAAAAACATCTGTTAATGTTATAGTAACAATCGTTATTACAGTGCAAAAATTCATCTAACTTACCAGGATAAATTTAATTTTCTTTTTTTTTAAGTAATGTTTCATAACGATGAAATTTATGGAATGATATGCTAAAGAATAAAACAATCGTCAAAATTGTTTGGTGTAAATTGTTTGTAGAAACAAAATATTGGATAAATGCCAAAAGAGGAGGAGGTCATCCGATTGAGAAATTGTGAAGTAACAGGTTGTTTGATTCTTTCACATCATTATGATGTAAAAACCATTTTATACATAATAAAAATTCCATATATCTAAAAGATTTTCTTTGAATTTATTTGAGATTTTATATGTTAACATTTATATAAATAAACTAAAATTTTATTAAAATAAATTCTATAAAATATTTTAATATTATGTTACATTCTTTTATAATATACTTAATTGTCTTACAATAAACAAAAACATCTCTGTATTAAAGTAATTTATGCAATTTATTGTAGTAAAAATTATAAATTTTAACATATAAATTCAATAAAATTATTTTACATATAAGGTGTATGCAATTCTTCTACATAATGTAAAAACCATTCAGTACATAAAAGTTCCATAGATCTAAATGGTTTTCGTAGAAATTATTCAAGACTTTATACGTTTAAATTTATATATAAATATATATTAAAAAAAATGTTTTATGTAGCGATAGGTTTAATTTATCGTACGGCAAATCAAGTACAGTACTGTACATAAAACTAAGCAAGCTTACATAGTGTCTTAAGATAAACTAAAGTAAAATAATCTAAATAATTTTAACTTTAAAATATCATCATATTTCATATTATAAATACATTTTCCTATTAAAAATAATATTTTAAAATAAAGGTTTAAAATATCTGCTATATTGATGTGTTGTTCTATATTTTGATAGACTCTATAGAAACATCGATATTGTTATACAGTAGTATTCCAGACTAATTTTAAAAAGAAATAAATAAAGAAAAAGAAAAAAAATTATTTTCTAAAAAATTAAAAAGAAAATGCCAATAAATTTTAAAAAATAAAAGATTTATCCTCAAGGTCGCAACGTGTTAGAGGCCATTGTATAGGTTTCGTAGGCAAAGGTTAAAGACTTCACGAGGAAAAAGACTAAAAAAAGATAAAATTTCTTTGATAAATTTTTAATTAAACCAGAAAATATATTTCATATCCCATTTATTGATTCATTTATCTTATAATTTTCAGTTATTTTAAATATAAATATTTGATAGATCTCGTTCGATAAACTGTCGATTCAAACTTTATAAAAATTTTATGATCTTTATATTATATAAATACAATGGTTCGTCGTCCTGTATAAATTTCGATACCGAGAATTTATAGTTACTCCACCCAATTTTCTTGTTACAACTATCTTTGAAAGAAAATTCGAAAAAATAAAAATGCATACCATGTATTTTTAATACGTATTAATTAAAGAAAAATTATTGCTTAACTTCCGTAACCGTTTCAAACAAATAATAGAAAAATATAATTCAGATCGTAACTTGATGACCATTAATTAAACACACACACACACACACACACACACACACATATATATATATATATATATAATTATATATCTAATATATTTATTGTTAAATTCCTCCCTCTTAAACGAAAGAATAGGCTACATTCGATTTTTTATTATTTATATCTTTTCTTTCAACTGTTGTCTCTACAAAAAATAAATAAAAGAAAACGAATTGATTTCCCCAAGGAACAATAATAAAAAACTAAACAAGATAATCAGGAAATTAAATTTATCGCCTCTCGTATTTACCATTTTGTCTGTTTATATTTATAATAGAAAAAAATGCAAATACAGAAATCAAATATTCTTTAAAGCGCTTCACTTTTTCTTATAAAGATACAAAATAACCATCCCTTAAATATTATTCAATATTCAAATTTCTGTAAAAAAAAGAAAGAAAAAAAAAAAAAACATTAACATCGACAAATCTGTTGCTTGCTTGCTTACATCCCAATTCGTAAAAAATCGCAACTAAATCAAGAGGTGTTTTTGCACT
>NW_019387888.1:10396-10736 GCF_000671375.1 Centruroides sculpturatus | reverse complement strand
GCACAATATTTTATTATAACCGCATTATGTATCTTATTACAAATTTCTAAACTACACGTGGAAAAAAATTGCTATTGTATATTAGAATATTACTGGCGAGTGGAATATCCTGTATTTTCAGATTACGAAAAGCCAGATTTGCGCATGCGCTTTACAGAGCACCAACCTCACCCGGTTTAGCTGGTGGAAGCCTATGACCTTTGGTGAAAGCTGCACACATGTAAAGATTCCAATTCTATCAAGGACCGGTTCTCGGCTGTTAGCTGCCTGCCCACTAGATATTTCGATTACGTGAATAACGAGTAGATTTATAACTTAACCCAACCGATAAGAATTTACT
>NW_019387888.1:0-7704 GCF_000671375.1 Centruroides sculpturatus | reverse complement strand
GCGGGTGACTCAATTTTCTTAAACATTATAAACTTCTACAGTTCAGCACACAGACAGACGATACGGCTGCAAATGGCATCTAAACACGCGCAAAGCATGCTGAAAGCAGATGCTCATGCACACTGCTGCAATCGCGCGTCATTCTCGCTCTCATTCACAAACGGACCTCGTATCGTGTCAAAACTTTTGTTTTAGCTTACTAAAAAAATAATTTTACACACCATCCGACATATGTCGTTTTTTTCTCTAAATTACGTATACTTTCCATATTTATTTTAGATTTTGGCTCCTTGGCCCTCTAGACACATTTAGATATTAGAAACTGTCTAAGCCTCTCATTCTCCTTTTTCATTTCTGTTCGTGTTGTCTCTCCCTTAAGCGCTATAACTTCTGAGATTTAATTCAGAATTGTTTCTTTTCCCCTAAAACAAAATACCCTATTTTTCCTCTTATGCTGTGTTCTTGATTCCCCTCTATACTTGTGTGTTAATTAGGCTGTAGATTATTAGAATGGCATTAAAATAAATACAAAGTTACTAAAATTTAATGACCAGTTCAATTTTAATTCATATATCGAAGTTTTCTAATTTTGGAATAAACATTTCTAACGTTTCAGTCTTTTTTCAAAGTTTTTATGCGATGATTTCCATTACCCCACGTGATTTTGTAATGAGGCTCAATGTTGTTTGCTTTTTATAATTAAAACAATACAGAGAGAAATACTCAAGTTTTGACACATGCCCGTTATTTCTTAGAGTATACTGTTTGCACCATTTAAATAACTTCTCGCAAGATTGTTTTCTTAAAAATATGCAAAATACCTTCGGTGGGCGTTATTCCCCTACTTTTCTTTATAGGGATTAATATACTGGAAAATTGTAAAATTGAAAACATTTAAAATTGTAAATATTTAATTCTAAATTAAAGTTTTATCTATTTCGAAATTAAAAGTGCTAAATATATAAATTATAAACAGAGTAGTAGCCATAATAATTAGCTAAGGGTATACTTTTAATATTTCTGTTAATTTTACATATATATATTTTTTTAAACTAAAGATTACAAACACTTGGGACATATTCATTTTTTTATTTTCTCCTAATCGTATAATAACCACTCACATCAATTTTAACATTTCATTTTATAAGTGTTTACAGATGGGTTTCCGCTTAATTAGGCAATTTTTCCCTTGGCAGTAAACAACAGGAACGAGTTCTTTTGTCTACATTTTTGGTGCCGTATTGTGGTCACTATCTCTGGTCTCTCATCTCTCGCAAGCCGGTCGCTGATTGGCTAATCCAAATGATTAGCCAATCAGGGACCGGCTTGTGAGAGACAAGAGACAGTGACCAGAATACGGCCCCTGCTTTCTCATTGCAGTACAGAAGACCGATCTGGTTAGAAGTGTTTTTATGAGGTGAGTAACATTTTACGGTTTTTGGTGTCTGTAACGGTATAGATCGATAATATATAGTAAATAATAAATATATTAATTACTCTGATTAGAATGGCTAGTGTAGGAAAGACAGTCGAGAGGTAGTTCTTCAGGATTTCGAAGAAAGTATCCACGAACGACTAGACATAATTAAGGAATGGTATTGCTTTATGAATCATACATAATTTTTCTCTTAATTTTATTCACTACACATGCTAGACATGTTCAAAACACCTAAAATATGTGAGGGGAAATTCATTTAAAAAACGCTATGAACAAATATTATATAGTTTCAGCCACTATTGTTTAAGCTTGTTTTCGTGGCGGAGCGGCACATTGTAAGGCAGACGCTTACCAAGAGTGTCACGTGACATTTCTGGGTGTGTCTGGTCACGTGATATATCAAAATATACTGTAGTCGTTGCTTACGAGATAAGCACCGGACGATTCTGGAACTTGTCGTTTTTCCTTTGGACTTTAGTATTTGCATTTTTCACCGGATGCTTGCCCTCTGGTGTTTAAAAACAAAACTATTATCAGCAGTAAAGATGAATAGTTAATAGAAAAAGCAAAGCTTTCTGTTGCGTTCCAAATTGCAATTTCAAAGCCTTACGGGAGCCCAATATAAGTTTTCGTCTATTCCCATACAAAAAACATGATTATTCGGAAATCGGTCGGTTATATTTGAGCTTCTCCGAATTCTAAAACAGTGGATTAGACTGTTAAGAATTGGCAGTTTCTCGATTGTCCAGCTTTACACGAACAAGTCATGCTGTTATTTTAAAACATATTTTCTTAAAGTTTAAAATGCCAGTAATTTTGTGTGGGACACAGGGTCGGATTTTAGTATTTCGATGTCTTAAGCTGAACTCTGTAAGGCCCCTTATCAACCATTGACAATTTTAGAAGTCAATTATAAAAAGAAAAGAATCAAATCAGACTATGTCTCTGATATAATACGGATATTAGATAAAAAAGATGTGAAGTTTCACTAGTCTTCTGTTTATAACCGAATTTAATTAAATTTTTATACCCGTTCCATTATATTTTTTTTGAAATTAGTTTTATCAATTTTTTAAAAAAAGATCTTATGTTAATTCTTAGAAAAAAATTATTGAAATAATACACAAAATAAAAAGTAAAGTATATTTCGTTGTATGTATGTATTTATGTAAGTGATATTTAGAAGTATATTTTGTTGGTTTGTAAAAAATGTTTATTTACAAAATTTGGCTTCAATTTTGTTTTTTGTACAAATGTTTGAGGCCTTAAGCAACAACTTACATATAGTCTATTTATCCTAACTTGGCACCTAGTGTAAACAAAGATTTTGTTGTATTAATCTGTCGGAGATTTTCATTGGTCAAATCACAACCGGAAGTGGCTAGAGACATGTTGACCAGTTAAGTTCTTTTCTCTGCACGTGTTAATTACAGTAGGTCAGTGGTCACAAAAATTTAAAAATTACCGAGATAATACTTAGAAAAGTTAATATAACCTACTTTAACATTTTTACGTAGCCGTTTAAATTATTTCCATCGTTTAAATATAGTTAATAATATATATTTAATAATAATTTTTGACAAAGATTTACACAAAACATATTTGTAATTGTGTACGTGAACATACTTCAGAATTTTTATCTACACAACTGATTTACTAAATAGATATAAAACAAAACAAAAAAAATTCTCTGGCAATTCTTAAAAATCATACGCAAACCTCTAAACGAAAACGTTACTGTAGTGTATGAATTAATCTTTGTGATATATAATTAAAAATTTTTAAAAATAATTAATAAGGTAAGTTTTCACTTCAATCATCTGTATCAGAAGATACTTGCTCAAAGTAATCATTTACAGTGGTACCTCGGTATACGTCTGCTTTAGAATACGTCAAATTCGGAATACGTCCTGTTTGGACAAAACAAATTTTGCTCGGTATACGACTTTTGTTCGGTATACGACTTAATTTAATTCAATTATACGCGCAATCTATGAACGAGTAGCACTATCGGTGTAGTAGGCCAGACTAAACGTTCGCGGTGCCACGGTTTATAACTTTGTCAAATTTCTTCTGATTTTAATTTGTAAGTAAAATTTAATTAGTTTTATTCATGATGAATTGCAAAAAGGCAAATGAAAAGCAACAGAAAACTAAAAAATTGACTAGAATCACAATGGAACTGAAAAAAGAGATTGTTCAGAAATATGAAAGCGATATGCGTGTTCGAGATTTAACTGCTGCATATCGTATTCCGAGAATGACGATATCGACAATCGTGAAAATTAAAGACATTATTAATTAATATCTGCTAACGTTGCGAAAGGAGTTAAATCAATTTCTAAACAGAGATCAAGAATATTAGATCATGTGAGAAATTGCTTTTGCTTTGGATAACTGAAAAACAGTGTGCTGGCGACAGCGTATTAGAACTGACATTAAAAATTACTTGAAATGTGCGAAACATAAGGCAAACCTAGTAGCAGCAAAAGCAATTATTTGCGAGAAAGTTAAAAAGACGCATGCTGATCTCATGAAGAATCAACCAGGAACTAGCCAGGATAGCTAGGTGTTTAAAGTCAGCCATTTTTTTTTTACATGAGAACGGATTAATCGTTTTTACATTACTTCTTATGGGAAAGGTTGGTTTGGTATACGTCCTATTCGGTATAAGTCCAAACATCAGGAACGGATTAAGGTCGTATACCGAGGTTCCACTGTATATGGCTTTAGTCACTACTTGTGTTCGACTGAATAATCAGTTTATCTACAACAGTTTCCTAAACCTCATCAAGTTCCCACATTCATTGTTCTTTTTCTATACGTTCGATACATTTTGAAATAATAATAGTTATTGTAATGAATGGAAAACGAAACCAAGACATTATAGTGCGCGTAACCAGAAAAAGTTTATTTTTAGTGATTCAGAGTGTGCAAGTATTCATTAAAATAACAATTTAACAAATATGAAATAATTACATTTATAAGCATTGCTAAGTGACTAGTATTTCATTAATGATTTTATAAATAACGAAGAACTGTTTTCTGCGGACGAAAGAGACGCAATACGGTTTCTAATTGATGGACGTGAGTTTAAACCAATAAACAAAGGGAGGTGTTTCTTAGTTTGTTTACAGTAATTGCCAAGTTACGATAAATAGACTATAGTCCCTCTATTATTAGGAGTAAATAAAACTATTTTCTTTTTTCACGAACTATAGAAAGTGCTGCATTTTTACAAAATGGCTACTTTATCTGGGTCGCTTATAACAAGTAATGTAAAATTAGTCATATATTACTGTCCAATATAACGATATATGCTGCTTGTATCTGTTTATTGATAAATTTTATAGAAGGAGAACAATTGTTGCTAACGGAGACGTCATTATGTGTTATCGAAACAAATGAGCGAGATCGTTCTATACAGAATTTGTGCCCTTTTGTGTTAACATCAGTATTTGACATTGTCCTATCAGGATCGAATTTACAAGTGAAACACTATATAAACAATCAATTTTCACTGGCACGTTTATCGAAAACGTTTCAGAAGTGAGTCTTATTAGCTGGACAAGGGTCGGATTTAAGTATTTCGATGTCCTAAGCTGAACTCTGTAAGGCCCCTTATCAACTATTGACAATTTTAGAAGACAATTATAAAAAGAAAAAAAAATCAAGGACAAGGAGCTGTTTGTGTTTAGTGTTACACGTTAACCAACTTACAATTCGAATCGGAAACCTGAACTAGCACTGTCCTTGTAAGTTAATAAACTATTTTTTTTCTTTACACAGAATTTCCAAAATGGCAGAAACCACACTTGAAAAAACAACGGAAACAGGTGCAATATCGCCACGTGGCTGCACTTTAATCACAGAATTGCCAGAAATAATAATTCATATATTTCAATACTTGAAAGATGGAGAATTAGATGTATGCAGGCAAGTGTGTACCAAATGGAGAGATATCATCGAAAACATAATGTATCACCGAGTAACAATGATGACAAGGGTAATTATTATAACATTATTTTGTTGATTTAATGCTATGATTATATAATTGCTACAAACGTTCAAAATTCCAAATTCGATTAAAATAAATAGTTTCTAAGTTACGAAATTCAGTTTAGAAAATATTAATCAAATGACGAATTTTACTTTTTAATTTTGGTAGAGTTTGTATGATTTGAGCGTAAAATTGTGAATTCTTTCTTTCTGAATCTAAACATTTGTAGATTTTTCAGTCATCAATGGATTTAGTGCTGTGTTTTTCCTTAGAGTTCGTTTCTTTATGTGAGGTGTTTTTTCATTTGTCTATATTATTAAACTTCAATTTCATCAATAGGACAACGATGTGTAGCTTTTAATAGATGATTTAGACTGTCCTTTTAAGGATTAAGTTTTTATGTATTTTACGCAAATGGCGTAAAAATGTAGTTTTTTGGCTCCAATATAATTTTTACGACAGTCTTATTTGTTATTTAAAGTTGTAATTATGTTCCTGATTTAAAAAATGTTTAATGAAACGGCAATAATTGACTATTCTTTTAATTTCGTGTTTGTTAAAATCTTAATTTTAAATTTAAAAAAGCCTATCAATTAAACAGATTTATTATATATTTATTTGTAGAAAAGTTCATAATTTAATTAAAAGGATCTGAAGAGTTTTTATAAACATTAACGTCAATAAATTTATACAATACTTTTAAAATAATTGAATTGCAGTAAAATAAGTTTCCATTAATCATATTACGTAAGTAAATTTACATTTTCTGTAAATATTCTAATTTATTTAAACAGAAAATTCCTTTTAATATAATAATCACCGCAATCCACGAATCGGAAAATTTACGTCCCTACGTTGGTTTCGACGACAATTTTCAATACTGTTGGTTCGTTTTAGGAGACAAATCTGATCGTCCGGTTCTGACTACAGATGATCTTAAACGATTCAGAAGACCTACACTTGAGCCTATTCCAAGTCATAAGTATACGTACTTTATGCATTCATACAATCGTAAGTAGCTGTACCATGTAAGTTTGAAATTATCTATTAATTGTTAATAACAATCACGTTTTTAATTCCAGCAAACTCTGCTAGAAAGTTTTTTTTTTTGCACATTATAAGTACTCATCAACCGACAAAACCGAAATACAAATATCAATGTTTCCAAACATTCCAGGTTTTAATATTTTTAATTATTCGTTCACTCTACGTGGAAAGTAACCTATACTTTATCACAAGTCAGACTTGATAAAGGAAATAGAAAATGTATGCCACAAAATTAATATACCGGACGGACAAAAAAAGTGCATTATTTTTTACAAAGATATTACAGTATATTCGTTCGAAACTGAACATTCCGAAGACCATCGTAATCTATACAGGCTCACACTATTTCATGGTGAGAAAGTGAATGCTTTTCCTGTTTATATTTATGAAGGTAAAACTGGTTATACGACTATTCAAGAAAAATTAAAAAAACTGAAATATTGTGAACTGAAAATGGTACAGAAGAGATGTTTCGCATATGTTTTTTATGACGCGTGTACAGAGTGCATGAATTCAGCAACTCGAGCATTTAGCGAAGTGTTTCCTTTAGTGAAATACGTTACTCATCACTTTTTACCGTCCTATTTATCAATTATTCCAAGCAAAATAGAGTATTTTCGTGTAGATAAATACTGTTTTATTCCCTGCACTATAATAATGGTTTTCGTGAGGTGGAAATAAATTTATTGTATTAAACTGGTTTTGTTATAATTTGAAATTTAATTGTCTTTTCAAAGGGCTGTTGTAATTGATTTTTTTTAAAAAAATGGATAAATAACTACGTACGAGTTTTACTGACACCACAAAATTATATAAATTCAAGAGTATAAAATCAAGGTTCTTTATTGTAATACTTTTTTTATAATCACGATTAATATAATTTTAGTAATTTTAGTTAACGGATGTAAAACATATCAAAATCTTAAATTTTTTGGAATTCATTTTGGATAATTAGGTCAATTTTTCAAGGTCTTAATCAATCTTTCTGCGGGGCCAAGAATCATTTCTGCAATCGAAGACTCCTAATTTTCATTAGAATTAGTAAACGTCACATCATCGTCACTAGGTAAACGGCTCATCAAAATGACAGGTGTTTGTAATTAGTTGTTGAAATTACAAAATAAAAAAAAATGGCTAACTTATTTACAGTGACTCTCAAACATCATAAGCGCTTATTTGATGTAACATATTCACACCTGTAATTTTCAAATAAAAGTAA
>NW_019387887.1:4434-9099 GCF_000671375.1 Centruroides sculpturatus | reverse complement strand
ATAAGGCTAAACCGAGGGGGCTGAAGCGGAGAGCTTCTCCCCACTTATTGGCTTGGCTGTCAGAGAATGGCTATAGGAGGGCAAAAAGGAGTGGGAGGCGTAATGAAGTCGTGATGAGGTGTCGGCAGTATACAAAGATAGTCGTAAAATTTAAGAATAACACATTTAATTATAAAACAAATAATACTAATACATGAGAATACATTAACGTTAAACAAAAATAAGTAAATAGTAATGATAATATCTCTGCGTCGCGACAATATCGGACATCCGACGTTTGTCTATCCCGTTAGTGGGACCATGCCGAAGGTCCTCGATTCAATAATTCTAAGTCCCGCGTACATATAGAGAGACTATTTTTTAAGTCTCCAGTATATCGAGAGACGATTAATTTCTAAGTCCCGAGTATACCGAGAGAAGATTAATTTTAAGTCCCAATTATATTGAGAGAGAGGGAAGAAAAAATAATATAAGGCTTTACCTCTTTTAGATCGGCAATCAGAAACCTCGAACTCCTTCCAGAGTAGAGTAGGCACTTGTAGTCTTCTTCCCCGACGATCACTTCGAGTCCTTGGACTGTTCCCCTTTTATACTTTTTTAGCGTGGGAAATCTCGGGGGACTCTGTTGACGCAATATGTCAGTTCTCCCGATTTATGACAGTCTCCCCCGTCATGGGTGACGACACTATTGACATCTTATGGCGAATTCAACACTTATTGGTCAAGAGATGTCTGGCCAGTGCACTAAACGTGTCATCACCTGGGGAGATGACTGACCGTTTTTGGTAAGGTTTCTCACCGTATAGTTGACCATAATAGGTGACCTTTTGTCCACTCTCCACCCAGGAACAAATGTTGGTGTCTGCGGTTTAGCCAATTAGTGAAATATTGTAATAGAGTAGTCTCCTGGGGAGAGAGTGATTTCTTCTGCGGTTGCCTCGGACGACTTCGTCCGTCAAGAAGGTCATCTCCAGTAACTACGCACTTTATTGTCCAGGGTCTATTCCTCGGGCAACGGAGTGATAACGGGAGAAATAATGGAAATAATGATTAAAGAAACATACAATTTTGCTCTGTAGTTAATAAAATTCTCTTAAGAGAGTCAGATTTTCACATAAGCAATTACTAAGTAATTTGGCAGGTGATATGCTACCAGGCCATTATCTCTTGTTAAATATAACAATTATAAATAAGTAAGTAAAATGTAATTTTTAGAATATCCTGGAAGAAAATATCATCCCAAGTGGGACTCAAACTTGCAACTCTCACTAACTGTGCAGATGTCTTCCCAATTATACTGTCTGGACCTTCATCTCATTTTCCAGACTAATCACGTAATATTAGATATAATTTGTGACTGTTATATCGGTGTACTGATTGATGTGGAATGCATAATAGTATCAGTATAGGTAAATTCTAAAGTGATTTCATTAAATGTATATAAGTATGAAACTTAATATGATCAGTTATTTTAATTCTGTCTTGTGGGCTCAAAGAAGATCTGTTTTCATACCCATCTTGGGTTTGGTCAGATCCATGATTGGGGTGACAGGATGGTGAAGGATAGGGCTCAACACATTCGAGACAAGTCTTTCCTAAAAATTGCTGGGGGTTTTTCAAACTCTTGCATTTGTTTCTGGATTCCTTATAGTGGGAGGCTGATACCTTCACCACTTTGGACATTTGGCCATTGAATGTAATCAGTTACTCGATGCATCTCTATTAATCATTCATATTAAATTTAATATTTATTAGTTTTTCTATATATATTTATTGTCACATTGTTCTGAATCAAACTATTTTTTATTATTCAGTGAAAGAATAAGAAATATAGAAGCAACCGAAGAAGAAAAACAAAAATTATTAAGAGAAAGAATGATAAAGAAAGAGAGTGGTACTTCATTTGTTCCAACCAACATGGCTGTCAATTTTGTTCAGCACAACAGATGTAAATAAATTTGTTTTAATTTATAAGTTTAGAACAATGTTATTTTACATTTTCAGGCATCTAATATTAAATAGTTAATTTAATTAACATATATCAGTAATATTATATAATTCAGTGTAGGTTAAAACATATTTTATATCAATTCTGATTAATATTTTTCTGTAATATATATTAATCATATTAATCATAACCAAACACATGTCTCAAATGGTATTAGTTCTTGTGAGATGTGACTTTCCAAAGACTAAGTTAAAAACCTAAATATCACTAAACCCTTATAAAAATGGTTAAAAATCCCAGAAAAAGTAATGCGACAGTCTCAGAAATGTTGGATTTTCGATGCTGTAAGGATGATTGTGTGTATGAAGATGTGTGTATCAAATTCAGTGTTGATTCTGAAGAGCCTAGCATAGAAAATGAAGAGATTATGACTTTCATACCGCAGCAGACAGTGATATACAGGGTGTTCGGAAATTCCTGTTACAAACTTCTGGGACTTGTACAGGGGAGTGAGTACATAATATTTTGATTAGGAACACATGTCCGGAAATGTAGCATTTTCGTTTTATGACGGTTTCAATTCTGATGTTTAACTCTTCCACTTCTGTTGAGAGAAAGAGAAAAGTCTCAGAGTTGCTTGTCTCGGGTCTTCTATTATTTAAAAAAAAAAAAATCTGTGGGTGAGCATGTGGAAATTAAGATGTCTTAGATTTGATGGCATCTTGTTTTGGACTTTCTAGAAAATTTTTTTTGTAGAAAGTCCAAAACAGTTGAAAAAACTTATTTGTTCTGGAGTTTTATCAGTCAAATGTCTCTAAATGTTAGGATATGAAAAAAGCTGTTACCTTACGGATTAGCCCAACCAAACATGTATCTGTGCACATCTGAATATATTCTTTACTCATTTTTTCTTTATCTAATTATCACCCACCTTGGATTATCAAGCTTGGTTGAATATATTTAATAAAATTTATCATTGTTTATTTTAAAATAAACAGTTTATTAATTAAAAAGCTATCACTGCAAGACTCATTAGCATTGATTTTATTGAACTAGTAATTTTTAATGTATTAAAATTGTAAAATAAATAATTCTAAAAATAACTGAATAACAAATTAAATAATGTTTTAAATTTACATCATTCTTTTTGTAGCTTCAATTTTATTTAAGAATAAATTTACTAGTTATAATTTAAGTTAATTACTTTACAATTGTACAGTTTGAAATTGAATTAGCATTATTTATTAGATATCATTTACTAATAGTTTACTAGTGGATAGTAAAGAAATTAATTAAAAATTAGTGTATTTTATAGGAATTTTTTAAATTGGAAAATATGCAAGTACATAGTTTTTTAATTCTTGCAGTCAATATTGAAGAAACTGACATTCCCAAACCAAAACGACAGAAGAAAAATAGACCTCAACCAGTCGTAGTAATTGGAGATGCAGATCACTCTCTAGGAATTGCAGATAACAGTAAGTGTGTAATAAAGTATTCAGAATTAAATGTATTGTTGAGAGTGTCACTTCTATAGTCAGTTTAATGATATTATTATGTACAGATGCTTTTCCTACTTACAAACAGGTTAGGTTTCTGAAGTTTTACCATAAATCAAAATGTTCATAAGTTGAAAAATAAGATAGAAAGTACATTTGTATGCAGGATAACTATGTATTGTTAGTATTTGATCCTTCAGTATACTTGATAGAATACATTATACTCATTTACCACTTGCTACGGCTTAGTAACAGATGTTTCAAATGCGGTTTTTCTTCACTTAAACACACTTAGTTTTATAATGTCAAGTTTAGTTTCCACAATAATAGAACCACACTTCTTGCATTTATTTCAACTGTTAGATTTACTATTACATTTGGATTCATTTTTGAAGCACTGATTAGAAAAGATTATGAAAATTGCAAACAATAGCAAAAAAACCATTATTTCAATGTTATTTACTTTGGTACCACCCAATGAATAGTTATGGAATGTCAAAATTTGCAAAAGCAAAAAATGACAATATACAAAAGAAATAAATCCACATTATTTATTTATTACTAGCTGAAGACTGACTTCGATACAACTGCAAGAGCCAAGAGCAATTCAGAATCCACGCAAAATTTATATCTTAGACATATGGTCATTTAGACAATTGTTCATAAGTTGAATATTTGTGAATATAGGAGCTCCCCTATTAACAATGGCTGTAATTAGTTTATTAGAAAAATTATTTTTGATTCTAAATAATTGATTGCTCTTGTTAATGGCATTGTACTTGTACAACAATTAATTTTGAATGTAATAGTGTATTGGACAATAAGCATTTTATATGAGATTTATATTTTACTAGCTTACCCGTCGCGCATTGCTGCGATCTCAGAAGAAACAAAATTCAAGCAAACTCATTATGATAAAATTAAGTTTACATTTTATCATTTTAATTGAAACTTTTTATTATTATTCATTTTCATCGGGAAAACATTTCAAAGTGTCATTTCAATTTTATTTATTTATTGGAGTGCTTTGTGGATACACGAAATTTTTTGTTTTATCGTCTGGTGCGTACACGAATAAATCAGAAGGTTCTCCGACGCGTGAGTTGGCCACATACAGTTGTCCATGTGAGAAGCACGGTTTCTTTAAATTTAGCCCACATACTCACAGAGATTGTTAGAAGTGCGATATTCCCCATTTTTATATATATTTTTAAATCA
>NW_019387887.1:0-2517 GCF_000671375.1 Centruroides sculpturatus | reverse complement strand
TGCGCACTGGCTCGGTTTGGAAATGGATGTGGAAGTGATTGCTTGTGTGTGGCTCCTCTATCGTCGCTATAAAAGACGACGGCGGAGGCAAAGAGAATTTTGGGTGCACCCAATATTACGAGATAGACTGACGCATGAAATGTTTGCGACGTTGTATCCAAAACTAAGACAAAATAAATTCAAGTTTTTTAATTCTTTTAAAATATCTATAAAATCCTTTGACGATGGTTGGTCTCTTTTAGATTTCATCAATAAATAGATCAGTATCGAAATGATCGTTTTCCATTTCAGCACATATATCTCAAAGCGCTCGGCTGACGCCCGCAAAACGCGCGATCGCATGTACGGTAACATGGCAGCACATATATCTCAAAGCGCCCGTAAAGCGCTCGCAAAACGCGCGTTTTAACAAAAATCTATAAGCGCTCGCAAAACGCGCGTTTAACGCGCGCTTGGCTTTTGAGTGTGTACGGCTACATAGAACTCTTGGTTCTTTTAAACGCGCGTTGAAAAACGCCTAGTGTGTACAGGGTCTTAATCCAAAGATCTGGCGATGACATTAATTCAAGTTTCTTTGGCACTTAATAAATCCTGTTGCAATTAATCCCAATAGGAGGCATGAAAAAAGTTTGGTTGCGATCTGACGACTTCTATCCAGAAGAACAGCGGTGACTGTGTCAAAAATCCGTTTGTAGCTATATTCATTTGACAACTTTGCAATAATAGGTCGGAAGGTTATGTGAAAGTGTCTTTTGGCAACTGAGAACTTGCTGAGTGATTAACTCCCAGGTGTGAAATTTGATACTTACTCGATAAAATAGTATTGTTAATGATTTAGGTCAGGCTGTAGGTTAATAAACATGGCTGAGTCTCACAGAATGATCCTATTTAACATATTCTGGTTGATGTTAAAGCAAGTGCTGCTAAGTGATGCCGTCGAGGGCATTGCTAAACCAATTTTCTTGAAGGGCTGCATGCAGCGATCCTCACTACAATCTCACTTATTTGAGGTTAAATTTGCAGCACTCTATTTCAGTTGCTTTTCTTGCTTCAAAAAAGATTCCTCTACAGTGAAAATGTGCAAACTCGGAATTCTTATATGATGTGAAAGTAAGGTTATAAGGGTTCGATCACTGTGAATTGATATTCTGTTTGTTCAATTTTTCTTTTAAAATACTTGTTAGTAAAATAAAATCAGATGTGACAAAACTTGTATATTTAAAATATTTTAATATTTACTTAAGAAGCTGCATACACTAAATTTAAATCATTAATTTTACCTCCCAAACAAGGCATTGCATTGCAAAAAATTATTTTAAGAATGTTTTGAATTAAATAATTTGCAAAACATTCTAACAGCTGCACTGAGATTTTCCATTTAGGAATTGCAGTGTTTCTTTGCGTGTGTTGTTAAAAGACCTTCAGTAGTGATTGCAGTTCTCTCAGCAAAAGCAGCAGAGCTGAATTTAACAACAAGCTCATTGTCTTTTCTTTTTGTATGGTTTCAGGTTCACACCACTCACTCAATAACATGTACTTTTTCATTTCATTCAGTTCACACAATATCCACTTTGCAACAATTTTGTGCATGTTTAGATCGAGTCATAAAATTATATGCATGGTTGCCCAATACTCCTTCTACAATCGTTGCCTATCATATGAAGTGCTTTGGGTGATTATGGCTCAAGTAACATTGTTATGAACAATCACATGGTATGTACTATACATTCTCATACATGTTGAAATGCTTCTAATGCTCCTGCTTACCTTGTGACAGTGTTGTATAGTAGAGTACAATTATGTAAAGCTTCAGTAATCTCTGCATGACATTCTCTTGTACTGTTTTACCATGGAGCACTTCAAGTAAGTATACTGTTCTGGTTGGCTAGCATTTATTCACAATTTGGCACATTGACTTTTCACTAAATTTGCTTCGGTATCCTTTAATGTTTGCACCATAGTGAATTTTTGTAATACCCAATGTTTGCATTACTAGTATGTAGTAATGGCATTAGATACAAGAGATAATTTTTACTCAATAACATGTTTTAAAATTTGTATATACACATATAATAACGAAAAGAACGTAATCACGGGTTAATTTTAGACTGTTACGCCAAGACCCCACTAGCGTAAAAACGAATGTAAAACCCCTCGTCATAAAAGCTTTTAATGACGTGACCATGATATTTTACGCCTGAGGAGGTCATAAAACCAGCGTAAAAGCGAGTTGAGAAGTGTTCAACTTTTGACACGAATATGGCCACAAAACGGTACCATCCACCAATCAGAAGTCAGTGAAATCTAGGTCATTGTGACACTGTGCGAAAATGGTGGAAAATGAGCTTTTGTGTATGTTCTCTTGTGGTTACTCTAGAATAGATACGGAAAGATTTATCAAAAACATCTGAAAGTATTCATGTATCTATGACAAGAGATATCCTGATTATAATAGTTGATGCCTAAAACATGCAATACGGACAGCCAAAGTAAAATCTTTTAATTTAGAAAAGTATA
>NW_019387886.1:0-8703 GCF_000671375.1 Centruroides sculpturatus | reverse complement strand
ATTACCTAGGTAATTTGAGAAATGGAATAATTTTCGCAGCTTTAACGGATCACCCTAGTTAATCTGCAGATTAGCTAGGTAATGTACACATTAACGGATTTCGAGCTTTAGCGGTAACATATATACAAAATCATACAGCGAATGCATTTTACGAGTAAATGTCTATTTAAATAACAGTAAATACAGTGGAACCTCTATATTCGTAATATTCGATATTCGTCACATTTTGATGTCTTTTCCCCCACCCCATATTTGTCAGTATTTTCTGTATTCGTTGTCATTCCCAATACCGGCAGTGACGCTACAATCGTATGCCCGCGCCGATCAGCTTTATCGTGTTAGCTTTATGTTGCCAATTTGGCTAATTTTTTGCTAGATTTAGTGGATTTATGAACAATCTAGCTATGCAAATTACCTAAATTATAAAGGCGTAGCTATTTTTA
Source organism: Centruroides sculpturatus (assembly GCF_000671375.1). NCBI lineage: Eukaryota > Metazoa > Arthropoda > Arachnida > Scorpiones > Buthidae > Centruroides > Centruroides sculpturatus. The sequence goes on along the minus strand of NW_019387886.1, from coordinate 8,260 downwards.
TAATGCTATCTAGCTATAAAAAAATCAAACAATTTTAATGGAAACAATATGATTTGAATATTTTTATTAAAATGTTTAGCTATAAATTTGAAATTTGAGTTGGCAACACTACGTCAGCTAGCTGTAGTTAATCAGACTGCTCTCTGCGGTCCTGGTGTGTGTTCTTGGCTTCTCGCGTTGATTATTTTCAAAAACGCAAGTTCCAATGGCTCCAACAAAGCGCACGGAAGAAAAATAGCAAAAAGGAAAGCTATTAGAACAACAATAGAGATTAAAAAAAAGTTATTGCTGAGTCTGAAAATGGACAAAGTAGACAGGTTGCTGCCGAAGTTTTTATCTCTAAAACGTGAACGTCGAACGTTGAGCGCCGCCATCTTGTAAGCCTAGAAGTTTGACAATGGCGTTTGGAACGTCATTGTCAAACTTCTAGATGGCGGCGCTCAACGTTCGACGTTCACGTTTTAGAGATAAAAACTTCGGCAGCAACTTTTCTAGTGTTTCAACTTAGCTAAATAATTTAATATGCCGAGATCACAATTGGAATTACCTAATGTTTTAATTGATGGTATGTCTTCTTCTAAACAATAGCAACCTTACTCTTCTTCCCCTTCTACCACTATACTGTATTTATTTAGTACAATAAAGATAAAGTTTTACAAACAAAATTTTTATTCTTGTATCTTTTTTTAGGATGGGAACGGATTAATTGAACATCAGTTATTTATTATGAGACAAATTGTTTCTATATTCGTCATTTTCCATATTCGTTAGATCTTTAGGAACAAATTAATGCCACTATACTAATATAATTTGTATCGCATGTCTGATGTTACATCAGAAATACAGTATTCGTTTATTTGACTTGAAGGAATAAAAAATATTGCAAGCAATTAAATACAATAAGGAAAAAATACCTGCAATTAAAAAAATAGCGAAAGGAAAAATGCTGAAAGCAGTGGAAAGAACTCCATGGAACTAGAATAGTTTATTCTAGATACAGTTGGAGACAGGACAAGAATGTGATGATGATGATGATAAATTAAATGTAATAATAATAATTTATTTTCTACATATTTTTTTCATGATAGTTTATTATCGAGATTTCTACTGAAACATTATTTTGACAAACTTCAATTTTGAATAATTACTATAATTTTAATTTATTATCCTATAAGTATCTTGATGCTCAGGACGTCATGATATTTATAATTATAGTAAATACGTGTTGAACACGCAAGATGTGAGTTCAAGTTGCGCTATAACATAATACTATTTAAACAAACAGGAAAATTTTAAATTGAATTTATTTATTTTCATAAGTTAGTTAACATTCTTGTTATTTAAGAAAAAAGTACGAGTAATATGTATCGCATCGTCATATTGTTTTCTTGTAAATTGATGATACACTCCAATGCATCTAACTTTCTCACATATTTATATAAGAAATCCTGTGACAGATACATTATAGTTTGAAAGGTATAAAAGAATAACATAAAAATAATAATGTGAAATTATATGAATAATTAGAACGAAGAAAATCATTTTAATAATTTCGATACACATGAAATTTTGAAAAACATAATCACGTCAATTTATCATAGACGCTAAATTTAAATAATTTAAATATTTATTTTCTTATAAGATATTTAGATTAACAAATTCATCAATTATCAATTAGGTCTCGTTGCAACAAGAAAGTTTTGTAATATAATATAATTGGCCTACATGTAATATTTTATAATTAATTATGTAGTATAAATTAACGTTTGACGTGATTATCGTAGATGATATAGGTTCTTATCGTGTTAATATTAATAAATGCTTAGCCAAAATAAATACAGAGCTATATAATTTTTCTTATTAATATAGCAAATTGCAAAAAAATATATAATCTTCACTTACTTATCCTTATAATCTAGGCATTGCAAATATAATTATTATTTTTATTACATTTCGCTTATCAATATACAGTATATTCTATAATATATGTTTATTTCCACATCTTATTGAGTCGTTTATAAATATATAATTAAAATTAGTTATTAGAAACTGTTGTTAAAATAGGAAAAATGGTATTTTGCAACCGTTCGATTTTTAAGAACAAGAAGTAAGAAAATGATTATTTTGTTATTTCAGAAAATGTTATCTAAGAAAGTTACGTAAGATGAAATTTAACAAATAGGTTATTAATCCTATTAAGGAATGATAATTAATGCTCGATTCTGAAATCTCGTTCCGTTTTGAAAAAAATTAGATAAATGAATTATGACAGTTTTTCCTTGGGCAATGATTGTCATTTGCTTTAGGCTATTTCATGTTCTTTCGTGCATTGTCTAATTAGTGCTGACATGCTTACCAGTCATCAGCAGAAAGAACGATATTTTTCAAATTGCATATACAGTAATAACTATACCTTTCTCATATGTTCCATTTTCTTGAACGTGTAAAGCTCAAGGCAAAATTTAAATTACGAAACGTAAATAACCTTGTAGTATTTTGAATAACAAAATATAGGAATTCCTTCCTATAAATCTACTAATTAATTTTATGTTACAGTTGATACAATCAATTTCTTCTTTTAATATTGTGAAAAATTAAGTTTCGAATTTTAATTAAATATTTCCCAAATAATGCATATTTTAAAGACTATTAGACTGATACATAATAGACATTTACATTGTATATTTTAATCTTAATTGATTATTTATATAACATAATTTTAATGTTTAAATTAGCAAATATAATATGTAGTAAAACTTACTTTATAAACATGAAAAATAAATACATTTAACTACATAAATACTAAAACCATTAATGGGCAGTGTTTAATAATTTATGTTTTGTAGCTTTTATAATTATAAGAACTATACAATATGGTTATTGTTAAGCATCCTTGCTCTCTCCATGAAAGCATTAAAGACAAAAAATTAAATAGTTTATTTTCAAAATTATTTCGGCTGTTTATAGTTCTCTTAAGTCCAAAAATTACAATTAAATTTCCAAAATAAACATTGCCGTAAAAATTATAAAAAGCGCTAAGTGTACGAGTTTTGAATTAACATAAAAATACTGAAATTTTAAAATTAATAAGCGTAAACAAAAAAAATCGTTTTTGAATATTTGATTTAATCAATGCATAAATTAAGAAAATAATGACGAAAGTACTGTACTTTTCTTCTCACAATTTTTTTATGTTACATTAAATTTTTTTTTTCTTAAATTGGAGATATTGACTTTTTGTTCGTTGTTTGTTTCGCCCATTAAATTAGCTAAGCACGAAGAGATTAATTTATGACTAGATCGGGTTTTGTTACATAGAGATCATTTATCATCACTTTAAACTCAAAATTACCTTAGGCTACTGTACTGGCAGGTGAGGGAAGAAAGGGAAGCATCTCATAGTTTCGTTTCCTTTCAGCTTCTAGGCGAAAGCCACATGGAAGTGTGGGAGTTGATATCCCCTTTAGTGGATGAATTTGGCATCGAAGAAGTTAAAGTTAATATGACAGACACTGGAGCTCCTGTGGATCTTACAGCGAGTGCCTCTCTTTTGGAAGGTGAAGAAGTGAATATAGAAGAAGGGTTAATTCCGCGAGATCCACGTTCAGGTATTTTAAATTAAATTTACTTTTATTTTTCTTTTATAGCAATGAATTTGATTTATTTATATGAAATTTAAACGATGTGTTATGTTATTTAATGAAAAGCTTACTTAGATATGATAATTAATAATTCTGTTATTAATAAATAGATGCACTTGATTAATTTGCATTATGTTTGTGAAGAATTAATGAAATGTGTAAATGATGCATGTACAGTACAAACAAGATACTAAAACTATAGAATAGATAGTCATTTGTGAATGGAATGAATACTTTATTTACTAATTCTATCTATTATTTTCTATCATGGAATTGCATTGGCACATCATATAAAGCTAAGTTTAAAAATTAATTTTAGTCATAGTTTTTTAAATTAAACTTTTCTAAATTCAATAGTTTTCAAATGATGATCGATCTAATTATGTTTCAAACGAAATTTGTTCGTTTGATAAATTGATAAATTTTTGAGATACTACATCATTTATAGCCCCTATATTAATGATGTTTCACAGCATCAAATTTTCAAAGAAAAACTTAATTAGAGAAGCGTAACAGAGAAAAGTTAATAATGGAGGCTTAATTTTGCTATTTAATTAATGATCATAAACAATAGGTCATTATTCGGAAATTAAGACAAAATAATTGATGTAATGATTTTTTTATTTTTATCTCAATAGGAAAAAAATTGACTTTATTTAATGGTTTTCTTTTATCTTTTCTCATTTTTTATAATTTGGACGAAAGTACAGAGATAGGCGTATGAAAATCAAGTAAATTATGATTTTCATATGTGTCAACAAATTTATCGTCGTGCCGTTCTGCAATTTAATGTTTTACATCTTATCTTGCATACGAACACCTTACTTTAATATTTATGTAAAGATAAGGAGAAGGACGCAAACACTTCAGACAATAAGATGTAGCATCATCATATTTTATTAGTACTATGTACCCAAAGAAAATATATGTAGGAATGTCGCAAAGTGGGACAATATTTAATTGCCAGTTTATTCTAGAGGTGTCCTACCTAAGAACGAAAACAGGACTGTTAGTAGTGAAAGGCAGGAGTTTCCTTTCCGTACTCGAGGTCACTGTGTCAAATTGAGGCCGTTTACGCGGCCGTTTAAGCTAGAGTTCTTTTTCAAGACCGTAGGAGGTCAACTTTCGCTCAATCACATACATTTTCACAAAATTAGCGGGTTAAGAAACAGTCGAAGGTTAGTGGATTCCGTTGTTCATCAGTAATTATTGCCGCTTGCTGACCTAGAAATGTTTTCATCCAACAGAATTTAATAAGAATTTCTCAGTACATTGAAGGATAAAATTTTATTTTACATTAAAATTTATTTTTAAAATTTATCAGTTTGATATTTAAAAAAACCCTATTTCATTGTAAACACGTAAAACATTACCTATATTTTGCATATTGCAGCCTTAGTGTTTTTTCTAAAATACTGACTTATACGCATATATTTATAATTGAATCTGAATTTTTATTAATTATCATAAAAATAATTAAATATTTCTTACCTCTTAATTTTTTAAATAAAACTAATGATTTTAGTTACAAAATTCACATGCTTATTAACTAACTGACATAAAAACATAGCATAAGAATAAGCAGTCCATTTCTTAATTTTCTGTAAAAATATTCATGACAATTATACAAAAATCTACATTTGCGTAATGTGCAGTTTACTTTTGTATACAAGGCAGTTTAAGTGTTAACATTTTTGAAATTATTACTGGTATTACATACTGTACTTCTCGACACTAGTATCCAAGTATTGCCGTAAGGGAGCATCGAGAATAGGTTTGTGCATAAATATATTTTTCGTATGTAAATCTAAAAAGACCTATACGCATGTATATATACATATATTTTTATATTTAAGAAAGAAAACTATTTTAATTTTGTTATATTTTATTTATTCTGATTTTTGATTAAGAGAAAACATGTCTCTCTACTCTTTTTAAGTTTATCTATACTTCTCGATAGCAGACAAATATTCTAAAGTATATAAATAATATATTTCGATAAAATAAATTTGAATAATAATTATCTTGAAAAATCAGAATTATGATAGGATATTTATATTATTTAATTTTCTAATAGATAATTTATTATTTAAAAATATAATATTAAATAAATAACTTTTATGTTTATTCTTAAATAAAAATCTTGCATCATTAAACTTATTTACATGGCTGACTATTTGTCAAAATTTTAGTCAAAATTACAGAATGAATTACTTCATATAAAGGCTTTCATCGTATTCTTTTCACATTATTTTTGTATAGTATCGAAATAAATTTATCACGCACAATTTTTAATCATTTTTCTCTATTATAAGAACAACGATAGCAATTTCTCGAAGCTTTTCTAAATAAGAGTGAAGTTCTTTCGTAAATTATTTTGGACGTGTCATTTTAAACTATTTCAGCAACATTATGAACAAAATTTGTTTTTCCCCATGTTTTTACGTTATTAATGAAAAAACAATTAATACAATTAAAACAATTAGACTTAATACTGTAGCAATTCGACTGTAAGTCGAGTATTAATTATATTATTTAATACTCGACTCATTCGATCAATACAATTGATAAATATCAATTGTATTGATCGAATATTTAGCAAAATACATCAATATATTCATACATCTCTACATGTTACTACATATATTTAAAATTTAACCATATATTTCGTAAGTTTAAAAATTTAACATTACATTTATTTAACGTAATTAAATTTACAAATTTAATCAATAAATGTATCTTAGGATTTGAATTATTTTGAATTTCAATCTTTTATTTTATTCTTATTCAATACTTTAGTCATAATTTGCTTTTTTAAATATATTTAATGCCAGAAATTATACATTCATTAAAAATTTAAAATTTAATCAGTAAAACCAGGTCATTCGAATTTATCATCCTAAATTGTTAAAAACATCTCTGAAAATGCTAATCACGTGAAAAATTATAATCGAGCATAATTCATACATGAATTTTGTACATGAAATGTAAACATTAATTTACATTTTAAGTATTTCATTAAATAAAATTAAATTTTTTAAAAGTAACTATTTCATTTTCCGTTCCTAGTTCTATTATTGAACTAATACTGGATTAAATATAAACAACATAAAAATGTATACTATATCGTGTCAAACTGAACACTTTTTATTATTGAATCCAAAAATTATAAGAGATTATATCGAGAAAATAGTTAGGAAAATAAAAATTAGGTCTGGAGTAAATTTATACAAATGTTTTAATATTGTAGATCATGTTCTATGTTATCATACACTATCAGCATTATCATGCATACAGTATATATGTCACCGCTAAAGCTCGAAATCCGTTAATGTATACATTACCTAGCTAATCTGCAGATTAACTAGGGTGATCCGTTAAAGTTACGAAAATTATTCCATTTCTCAAATTACCTAGGTAATGTTCAGATTATCTAGGTAATGTTCAGATTATCTAGGTAATCTGCGAATTACCTACTAGGCACTCGGTAAAGTGAAAATAAGATTTTTGCTGGAACAACAGCAACGTTTCTGTACGCTTAAATTAACATAATGTTTCTTAATTTCAGGAAGAATTGCATTTTATTTATTTTTTTATATGTAGTCGTTAATCAATCACTATTTATTAGCATTTATTAACATCTTGATGTTAATAAATGCTAATAAATAGTGATTGATTGACATTTGTTTTAGATATTTGTCATATGGTAATGATTACAAAGAAATTAGAAACAAACAAACACTAAAAAAGCAAAGTAAAATAATGATTGACATAAAAAATAAATAAATTGATATGCGAAGAATAAACATCTAATTAGAATGAATGACATTTTGAATTCTAACATAAATCATTTCTTCGATATTTATGAAGTTATAAGTTACTGAAAGAAAGTGAAAGACTGAAATGTTGCGAAAATAATTATCATTCCAAATAATAGTGTTAAAAAAATAATAAATTGAATCTAACATACTTCTTAACACTTATATGTATTTCTTATTACAGGAAGTCTATAGGAAAAGGAAAGAAAATGGTTATTACTGTATTATATAAATTGTAATAGATTTTAGAATTCAATTTCATAAGTGCAAAACAAATATACTAAATGACAGTTTTTTCTACAATTTATACTAGAGACTTTCTTTAAAGTGGTCTGTTGTTATAAATATCTTTTTGTATTAACTAAAACCATATCATACTTAGATTAATTTTATGAATAACTTTAGAAGAATATTCTATTAGTATGATTAAAGTAATCTGTCAACGTACAGTCGACCAGATGATCAGATAGGGATAAGTTGGCAACTTACCATCGTGAAGACCTGGGTTCAAACCTTACTAGTCTTCATTATTTATTACGTGAAGCAGATTAAGCCGTAGTTGATAATTTCAAGTTTATTCTTCAGTTTACACTTCATGAAATAATTGATTAATTACTTAAACAATTGACATGAATAAAATTAACTGTTCATAGAATTAAGAAGCGTGGTAAAAATACTTAAAATAAGCGTATCAGCGAAGTTCTCAGAGTTAAATGTGCTTAATTTTGTCTCGTTCTTGCTTTTTTTCTTGCTTGGAAGAGCGATATATGCTTTGATTTAATTCTGAATAATATTATACTT
>NW_019387885.1:0-8729 GCF_000671375.1 Centruroides sculpturatus | reverse complement strand
GTGACACTCTTAGAACATTTCTCTTGTACAAGTCATGAATGAACCTTAGAGCCAATTCTGGAAAACCCAGTTTGTTCTGGGGATGGCTGTTTGCTTGTTCTAAAATCATAATACTTAAAACTAGTATCTTTATTGTGTTGAGAGAAAAGAAAATGATTTTTATTTCATTGGTATCATCATATCGCCACACTAATTTAATGCCGGTACCTAGGTTGCTACCAAGTAGGACTTATATTCATTGGTTCTTCGTAACGAATTATTTTGTACACTCTTTTATGTACCCATACTTTGCATTAATGACAGCTGGTATGAAAATTTTAAGAATTGTAGCTGTTTGAATTACATTTTTGCAATTATTTCAAATGAGTATTGCAGTTTTTGTTAGTATATGAGCATGTAAGACACAATGGAAAGGATTCGAATGTGATTTTTCCAATAATATCATTGCATTATCATTGGTTGTTTATCTTAGTTACGTGTATCTATTTTCTATATTATTTTATTTCTCGTATATTAAAAAAACGAGTAAAAGATTGAAGGGTATATAAGTATATTTTATGATCTATTGCTTCTTCCCCAGGCAATTGCGAGTTTGAATCTTTTTGTTACATTTCAATATTGTTTGTTTTTTACTTGGTCAACCCTGAGAACATTTATAAGTACAATAATTCAGTAAAGTCCTGACATATCTACATTAACCCCTTTGTAAAAATTACTTCGAGGTTTCTAATCGTTGAAAATACTTTATTATGTAGAATGGACTGTTGATATAGTGATATCGATATAGTGAATTTCCAAATTAACGAAAATACTATGATCTATGCTATTCTTTTAAAGATTTAACATAGGCATTACTACGGCTGTATTAAAAAGTTAGAGATAAGATTATGCAGCGAGAATCATATTAGAGAAAGAATGTAGCCGCGCTGCATGACTACATTTAACAATTATTCCTCGAATTACTTCAAACCCCTTCCGAAACGATCCCGAATTTCTATCGCGCCAGCGGTACGATGGCATTGGAATTGGAAAATCCAAAATACGAGGTTCTCGGTCCGCACAAAATATGTTTTAAGTAGTTATCGAGGGTGCCCAGTCAGTCCTTTTTCGCAAAATTTGATTCGTTGTCATATGATCATTTGATATTCGCCCGTGAATGGAACACTTTCTTAGAGGTAAAAAATAATTATGGTATCTAGAAAATATAAGATACCACATTAGTGTCTACTTGATCTATTAAATTGTGCCATTTTGTGCCGTTTGAGTATAATGATAAACATGATAATGGTAGGCCAAAATAACAAAACTCTTTATATGGTTTTTGTTTTAATATTTATTACACTATAGTATTTGATTTATGTAAATACAAAGGTAAACTTAGACAGTCCACTTGGTATAATAAACCCTTACTAACACATTTTCAAAATTGTTTATTTCTCTACTGTACACAATTTAAAAAAATTTTAAAATGCGTAGCAGTTGGTGTTTCAAACCCTTGCGTAAGATAACATTCGTAGTTATATAAATCAAATACTATAATATGATATAATATAAATAATGTAATTTTCTTATTATTTGTTGTTACTGTTTACCCGAGCAGGCTGGGCTCAACTGCTAGTCAATGTATACATATAAATGAGAATGCTTGTTTGTTCCATATACACTCCTAGGCCGTTCTACCAGTTGCTACGACACTTGGCAGTTACGTATACATACATCTAACTTAGGTAATGTTGTACTTTTTTTGGTTTATTAAGAAGATCGGATTGTATTAATTAATTAAACAGATGAATTACGTCATGCGAAACATAACGTCATTGCTGTATCACGTGACGGCTCCAAACTCCATTATATATGCATCCCAGATGCAAATTTCAGCAATTTCTTCGCTATAGAAAAACTTTTGAACTAAACTTTTTATTTAGAAAATTAAAATTTTATGGTCAAATTTGATTTTTTTTTCCATGAGAGAAACTCGTGCAATAATCGGTCAAAATCACTCTCTTTTAGAAAGGCAGACACGGAAATGACGAAATTGGCAGCAAAGTGCAAATTTTTAACATTAAATCGAGTCACTATGCAACAATAAAATTTTTTCGTTGTTGAGAGAGAATATATTGTTGGCTCGTGCGATTGTTTAATGCGAGTGCTTTTTCAAGTTTTGCTTCGTTTGCAGAGATTGCTTAAAGCGATGTAAGTTTACACTGTGATCTTTGTAGATTTAAATACTCTTTAAGTTTAATCAGCAAAATATCACAGTTGGCGGCGATAAGAATTCAACGGTTTTCTTCGGAGGATTCGCATCTTTCTATTTTGAATTTTCCAATGGCAAAATAAAAATTAATAAATCTGTTATTCCCCGCTGTAGTTTATAAATTACATACGTATATATATTAATATCGTCTGAATCTTAAATAATTAAAATAATTCCTCTATTTTCGCAGTTGTTTTGTGTTACGGCAGTCAACAGAATAGTACAATTTTTATAAACTATTTCCTCTATCGAACATTAAAAATCGTCGAAAAGATTCAAATTATTATATATAATAATATTCTTTTCTAACAGGAATTAATCATTTTTGCATTAGAATAGGAATATTTCTCAATTAATTCTCTCATTTTCCTTTGCAGAATGGAGAATTTCAGAGAGTTGAAGAAGTTGCACATCTCGGACAATGCAGAGTCCGAGGATGACGCCTGGTCTTGGCCAGGTGTCATAAGGGTGCTTCCGAAAGATGCGGAGGAGAAGTGTCATACACCGGACGTCAAACGGGTGGTGGTCGTAACTCCGGACGACACCGCCTCGTCTCTCGTCCAATATCTGGAGGGGCGATATCCGGAGGTTCCGGAATGGACGGTGGAGACATCGTCGGGTGAGACCGGAGTGGAGAGAAAGGAGTCCGAAGAGTCCGTCGAGCGCAAAAGGCCTTGGTGGAAAAGGTTGTTTTGCTGCTGGAAGACATAAACCTCTTCTCTGGCCAGGCCTTCTTGCGCAGATTTCGACTTTTCACCGAATGTAACATCGCCATTCGGAAGTGACCTTTCACCCGAATATGACATTTACCAGGAATTGATCTTCCACCCGGCTACGACTTAATCGACTGGACTTGACTTTTTATCCCAATTTACGGACGGATACTTCGACACCATTCGAGATTCTGTTAAAGAGCATATAGAACAACGACAGTGACATCAAACAGTGTTCTCGTGTTTAATTAAAGACTGTTTAAACGGCTATAACTGGCCAAAACAACTTATATTCTACAGACATTTACACTGTATTTCATCCGGTGTTCTACTGCTAAAAACTTTCACCGCGAAATAACGAATATTCGCCACTAAAAGGCATACCGAACGAATTTAAATAAACCAATAAATACACGTACTTCGGTTTGTGTACTCCACAATCATAATTACTTCAACGATTAAATGTGTACATAAATTTTTATATTTAATAAAACTAATTAAATTTTATATTAAATGTTTACGGATTCTATATTTATTAAAGTTGCGCATTTTTTGATGAATTTATAATTAATAATAATGTTTATAACAGTTATGTCGGATGACGAAAACAGAAAAAATGTACCCGATTCATAACGAAAGAAAAATATTTAAATTTAATGAGCCAAATATAATTTTAAACAGTTGCAAGTTTGTAGCAAAACAATAGCATGAAAAATGAAATTTCATAAAAATAAAAGACAAGTTTAACGAAATATTCAGTCCCAACGACCCTTATATATTTTAATACCTTTCCAAGTGGGGCTATAGCGCATTAAATCCGAATCTGAAGGAGAAGCTGCGCTTGGAACTTCCGCCGGGGGTGGCGGAACAACCGACGTCACTAACCGATCGTAAAGATCGGGTTTGATCAAGCAATATAGAACCAATCCTACAAATACCATTACGGAACCTACAGTAAGGAAGACGATGGATACAACCATGTGCACTTCTAATGCCATGTTGATTTTTCTGGAAATAAATAAATAAATAACCTAAATATACTACATTTAAAAGAGAAAAATTAAAATATTTTTCTATACGCAATAGTTGGATAAAGCAATGTAATACAGGAGTGATCTAACAATAGGTATTGCTTGCCAGGACTTTCTATAGGAAACTAGCCTTTATTTTGGTATTAGACAAGTGAACAAAACCCGAAAAACTCCTCGTGTTGAGGTGTAAACCCGCGACCGCAAACTGAATGAAAAAGTTCGAGAAGGAATTTTTAACATCTCTTACACGGTGGCAACTGCCTCCATATGCCTCAAAATATAGATCGATTGCATCGTGGTTTTCGTTTTATTTTATTTTATCTCGAAGTGTAATAGAAAATGAATTGTAAAGTGACTTTTATACAAGTGGTGTGTTGTGAAATTTGATGATAGGGATAATGTGTTTTTTTAAGAAGTTGACTTCCAGGGGCAATCAGTTAATTTCTAAAATGTATTTCTATTGATTATTTATCTGACGTAATTAATAAATAAACAAGTTCAATATAATTAATTCTGTTATTAAAAACAATAGTTTTCCTATACCCTTTAAATGCCGATACTCGCTTTGATAGAAACATATAGCATATATTAAATATATCTATTAGCCGTAACTATCTCGTTATAATCTTTAATATTTATTTTGTATTATTTACTAATGTTAAATTCTATTCGTCTTTGATTTTTAAATTTTTTCAAGTACGAGAGAATCGACGATTTTTAGGGTCTTTTGCCAGCTAAATTGTTAAAGCCATTCTTATTTCACATACTAATTTGTTCGAAAATGTCGAACAAATTTTTTTTATTGAAGCGTTTATATTTAACTTAGGCATTGGGCTTTCTCCTTTCGTAATGTTTTCTTTTTCATTATATGATCTCGAACGAAAACTTTTTTCAAATAAATTTTCAATATCGCAATTACATTTAGAACTGCTAGCCACTATATAAGGGCTAAAATTAGAAATTAAATTTTTACAAAACGGATGGATTTTGTAAAAAAACTGACTGATTCATTACTGCAATTGAAGTTAGCACAACGATTTAAGCGGACTTAAAAAAGTTCCGTGGTCGTGAATATCGAGTGCTTGTGGTGTAGTGGTTATCACGTCCGCTTCACACGCGGAAGGTCCCAGGTTCGAAACCTGGCAAGCACANATTTTTTTTTACAATTTGTTTTGCTCACTATGTGTATTACTTGTTATGAGAGTACTTGTTAAGTGAGGTTCCACTGTATTGGTAAATAGATTACTAAAAAATTTATAATTAATAATGTTTATAACAGTTATGACAGATGACGAAAACAGAAAAAATGTACCCGATTCATAACGAAAGATAAATATTTAAATTTAATGAGACAACTATAACTTTAAACAGTTCGAAGTTTGTTGCAAAACAATGGCATGAAAAATAAAATTTCATACCATTCAAGTTTTACAGGTTTAAAGAAATATTTAGTCCCAAGAACCCTTATATATTTTAATACCTTTCCAAGTGGGGCTATAGAGCATTAACTTCGAATCTGAAAAAGAAAGTGCGCTTGGAACATACGCCGTGGGCGGCGGAAGAACCGACGTCACTAACTGATCGCATAGATCGGGTTTGATCAAGCAATATAGAACCAATCCTACAAATACCATTACGGAAACTACAGTAAGGAAGACGATGAATACAACCATGTGCACTTCTAATGCCATGTTGATTTTTCTGGAAATAAATAAATAAATAACCTAAATATACTACATTTAAAAGAGAAAAATTAAAATATTTTTCTATACGCAATAGTTGGATAAAGCAATGTAATACAGGAGTGATCTACCAATAGGTATTGCTTGCCAGGACTTTCTATAGGAAACTAGCCTTTATTTTGGTATTAGACAAGTGAACAAAACCCGAAAAACTCCTCGTGTTGAGGTGTAAACCCGCGACCGCAAACTGAATGAAAAAGTTCGAGAAGGAATTTTTAACATCTCTTACACGGTGGCAACTGCCTCCATATGCCTCAAAATATAGATCGATTGCATCGTGGTTTTCGTTTTATTTTATTTTATCTCGAAGTGTAATAGAAAATGAATTGTAAAGTGACTTTTATACAAGTGGTGTGTTGTGAAATTTGATGATAGGGATAATGTGTTTTTTTAAGAAGTTGACTTCCAGGGGCAATCAGTTAATTTCTAAAATGTATTTCTATTGGTTATTTATCTGACGTAATTAATAAATAAACAAGTTCAATATAATTAATTCTGTTATTAAAAACAATAGTTTTCCTATACCCTTTAAATGCCGATACTCGCTTTGATAGAAACATATAGCATATATTAAATATATCTATTAGCCGTAACTATCTCGTTATAATCTTTAATATTTATTTTGTATTATTTACTAATGTTAAATTCTATTCGTCTTTGATTTTTAAATTTTTTCAAGTACGAGAGAATCGACGATTTTTAGGGTCTTTTGCCAGCTAAATTGTCAAAGCCATTCTTATTTCACATACTAATTTGTTCGAAAATGTCGAACAAATTTTTATTATTGAAGCGTTTATATTTAACTTAGGCATTGGGCTTTCTCCTTTCGTAATGTTTTCTTTTTCATTATATGATCTCGAACGAAAACTTTTTTCAAATAAATTTTCAATATCGCAATTACATTTAGAACTGCTAGCCACTATATAAGGGCTAAAATTAGAAATTAAATTTTTACAAAACGGATGGATTTTGTAAAAAAACTGACTGATTCATTACTGCAATTGAAGTTAGCACAACGATTTAAGCGGACTTAAAAAAGTTCCGTGGTCGTGAATATCGAGTGCTTGTGGTGTAGTGGTTATCACGTCCGCTTCACACGCGGAAGGTCCCAGGTTCGAAACCTGGCAAGCACAACTTCGAGTTTTTTGTCGCTTTGCTCGATCGACATGCGGCACCTTATTATACAGCTGTGCTTTCGAGTCACGTTTCTATCTGTTACAGATCACGTGTTTCGATTAAGTGGGGTCCCGAAAACAGTGCATAATTAAAACGGAAATGTGTATTTATTAAATTAGCTTATGGAGAAAACAAGCATCATAAGTGTCGAGACGGTGACACCGGACTTTGACATCGTCGCTCATAAAGAATAGAGGAAAAGGTGTTTAGAATAAATAATGAAAAAAAGGGAATTGTTTAAAATTTAAAACGCGATAAAAAAAAAGGGGAGCAATATGAACGCGGGTGTCTATGTCATCGACGAGTCGAGAGGATGATGTCGGATAAACTGTCCAGAGCAGATCTTTCTCGCGACCTAACTCTTTTATCGTCATTCCTATCACGATAAAAACACGTTAACCTTACGACCACGAACACTCACGTCCGACGCATTTGTCTTCTCTTTGGAAGTAGCAATTTCGCTCAGATCTAACTTGCAAATTCGTTTTCTAATCTTATCCTCTGGTAACGTGATTTTCAATTATTAAGTTGCTTCGCCGTTTATACAGAGAAACAACTCGCATTCGTTTTTTGGCACTGGAAGATTGCAAACGTCTTTCTGGTATTTTCGCCTGGTTGAATCTTTATGAAAATTTTCACTCAAACTGTCCGATAATGTCTGCAAATCTAGAAGGAAAATCAGTTTTGATTACGGCCCAACATCTATTCAAGAAGAAGAAATGTCGTTTCACCTTGTAATTTTTCGTCCGATGGAGATAATTATGATTAATTATTTCCATCGAACGAAAATTTACAACAAGAATTTTAAAGTATCGTCACCATGGGCCAGCTTTCCTCATCTGCATTTTACCAGCGCTTATTCCGTTGTAGAGAAAAGCCGAACCCCAAGAAGGTATGATGGAAAAGAGAAGACGTCCGAATATCACCACTTCCTGTTTTTTAAAAATGTTTATATTTTTAATTGGATATTTCTGTGTTTTTTAAAGGACTGTTTGGTGGCCAGTAGCCTAAAAAGAAAGGTCAGTCGCCAAAAGTGTAATGTCTGGAACACAAAGTTAATAAATGGTGGTTCCTATATTTTTTTGGAAAGGACTTTGTCTTCAAAAGAATTAGTCGTTTCACCTCTTTCGGCAGGTGTCTGTGATGTAGCGGTTATTACGTCCGCTTTATACGCAGAAGGTCTCAGGTTCGATTTTTGGCAGACACAAGCTCATTTTTTGCTTGTGAGATAAGCCGCGGGTCAGGGTTTTATCTGTCATCGACCACTTAATCGGCACAGGCTGGTAAGTCCCGATCTCGGCGTCTGTTGAATGGCGAGTAGGGCAAATCGAGTGGGGAGAGCGTTGGTAAGTTGACAGGCGTCCTTAACCCTTAAATACCTGTAAGTGGAAGGGAGAGTTGGCGAACGTCGTCTGTATGGAAGGGTGTGGTGTCTTCTATGTCTTCTCCGACGGGATCACAGTCCTTGGCATGGAGATCGACGAACACAAGTACTAAGAATACCTTCCATGTGTGGACGACCTCAGCTTCCGGTGACCTCCCCTTTTATATCTTTTCGTGCGAGAGCTGACACGTCATCGATTCTTGTTGACGATGACGGTGCATTCTTCACACTCAAATGTAAACTTCCTCAGCTAGTTGTTACACAAACGGTGAAATCCGATATAGTTTAAATTCCTCGGCTTTTTTCCGAAGTTAATTAACCGAAAATTTAGATGTTTAAGCGCCCGTACAAATCCGACAAAATCCCGCCTCACACTTGTGACCTAAGCCACACATTTATTGATTATTTTTTGTTTGCTTCTTTACTTTC
>NW_019387884.1:0-8696 GCF_000671375.1 Centruroides sculpturatus | reverse complement strand
TTATCAATATTTTTCATGTGCTTTTCTGTAATTTGCCTTTAAGAAAATGATAGATTATAATTTTTGAAAAGTTCTTGTTTGTTACAAATTTTAAGTAAAATCTATAACTTTTGTTTGTTTAAATAGTGTTTTTTTTTTTTTGGATTTTAACATTTCTTGATTATGCACACTAAAACTAGCTCATCTGATTGAGATGATGTTACTTTACAAATTATTCAAGCATAATTTAACTTAAATTTTCTTTTTAATGTAAAAAGTCACACATTAAATTAATTTTTTATTTGAAGCAAACTAAATTTTTAATGTATCTTAAATATTGGAATTTTGGCATAATTTTTTTTTTCAAATTTAAGATGTTGGTTATCATTAAAATCATGTTTTTCATGCATAGTATTATATATAGTGTTTCATTTCTATTACAGATTGTTTAAATTCAACTATATTAAACAATATTTTTTATGAATTTTAGATATGAAAGTCATTATGGATTTTATACCAAATCATTCAAGTGATCAACATCCATGGTTTAAGGAAAGTGTTAAAGGAAATTCTGTATATAAAGATTATTATATTTGGGCTGGTAACAGAACTAGTGGTCCACCTAATAATTGGGTAAATAAATGATTTAAAAATTATTTATGAAGTATTAGCTAGCAATAATTTATTTATTATATCTGTAGCTTAGTGTTTTTGGTGGTTCAGCTTGGACTTTCAACGAGGAACGAGGTCAATATTATTTTCATCAGTTTTCAGAACATCAGCCAGATTTAAATCTTCGTAATCCCTTAGTTAAAGCAGAACTAGAGGCAAGTTTTTAATAACTAAAAAAAACAAATTGAAGATGAAAATATAAAACCAAACTTTTTCATTTTTATAGCAAGTATTGAAATTTTGGTTAGACAAAGGAATAGATGGTTTCAGGATTGATGCTATACCTCATCTTTTTGAAAGTGAAGAACTGCTGGATGAACCAGTTAATGAAAATGCCACAGTTTCAAAAGTAATATATGAAAATTAATCTTTTTAATTGTTAATTACTTATGTAATACACAATATCATTATTAACTTCTTAATAGTAATTTATTTACTCATAAATTGAATATGAAATTTATTCTTTAGGACAAATATGACTATTTGGACCATATTTATACAAAAAGTCAGCCTGAGATATTTACTATCCTTGCAGAATGGAGGGAAATCTTGGATAATTACACACACAGTACAGGAAGTAAAAAGTAATAAAGATTCAATTTATGTATTATATAATTTTAATTTTAAAGAAACCAAAGATTAAGTTCAATTTTCTTTGTGTTAGAATATTGATGACTGAAGCTTATGATACACTTAATAACACGCTATTGTATTATGGAAAAGAAGATGCGCCTTTATCAAATATTCCTTTCAACTTTAAATTGTTAGAATTGACTAAAGAGTCAACAGCTAAAGATTTACTTGAGCATCTTGAGTATTGGACTTCATCTTTGCCAGATTGGGCATGGCCAAATTGGGTGGTAAATATATTTTATATTAACTTTAAAATAATGTATATTACTAGATTTAAATTGATTAATTTTGTGTAGCTTGGAAATCACGATGTTGACCGTTTGGCAAGTAGAGTAGGAGAGGAAGTTTTAGATGGAATCTTCATGGCAACATTACTAAATCGTGGGACACCAATAATTTATTATGGAGATGAATTGGGAATGTTAAATGCCAGAATATTGCCCACAGAAGTGAAGGATGTTGCAAATCCAGTATGTTTTGAAAACTTACATCTGTAAAATTGTTTAAATATTTTTGTCATTTAACTTTTTTTAAATTTAGGATAAGCCACGTGATGTTTGTCGCACACCCATGCAGTGGAATAATAGCACCTCAGCTGGTTTTAGTAATTCCACAAATCTTTGGCTACCAATACAAGACGATTTTGAAACAGTTAATGTAGAGGTATTGCTTGCAAAGATGTTAAAAATTGTTTTTTAAGCTAAATGTTTTTAATCTAATGAGATATTTTGTATATAATGTAAAACACGTTACTTTTTTTTTTCAGAATGAATTACAAACTTCTCGATCTCATCTTAATGTCTTCCGTGAATTAGTAAAACTGCGATCTCAGCCTGCGATTAGGTTTGGTAAAGTGTACTATCTGTCAGAAAAACCAAATATGTTCTGTATGTTAAGAATAAGGAAAGGATCGCCTGGCTATTTAATAGTAATCAATATGGGAAATAATTCTTCCACTATAGATTTTACTAATAGTCACGAAAATCTACCAGATTCTGCAAATGTCGAAGTTAGGAGTAAAAATCTGACTGGACGTTTGGCAGAATCTGGTCATTCGAAGATAAAACTAAAAGATGTGACGTTAGGATCAAAGGAATCAGTTGTTCTGTCATTTGTACCCAAATTTGATAATTGATTCCGAGATTCCTCTGCACGTATTTCTCAACTTTTTATTTTAATTTCGTAAACATTTTATTTTCTTTTTAAATTTTATTTTAATAAAAGATGATTTAGAAGCATTGAATAATGTTTTCAATTCATTATCATAACATGTAAATGTTTTAATTTTCAATTCCAAGTATCAATAGTATAGATAATTTACTCGTGACTAATAATCTGAGTTTTGCTGTTTCCCACACCTTGTTGGTATATTGTGCCAAATCAAAGAGGACGAATTGGTAATTATTTTGGCAATTGGCAGATACCAAATGTATGGAGTCTGCTTTAGTTATTCCCAAACTAATTACATTTTAATTCAAAACATTTAATTCTTTTAAAATATTATTTATTGGTATTGCTTTAATATTAGAGATATTAATTTATTCTTGCTCATCTGCTGGTCAATAATAACAAATAATTGTGGGCTTTGTGTAATAGTTACATTTCCAAATGCTTCAGGATGTACTTATTAAGACGTAGTTATATGATGATGAAAAATAATTCTATTTTATCTTTAAACTATTGAGCCCAAAAGTGAACTAGTTCGTTATTTTGCATAACGATCATGATCTGGAAATGGATAACTGGTGGGTGAGCTGATGGAATTGGCATAATATCTAATTTTTAAACTACATTCGTTTTGCGACAGGTCAAACTTAACGTAAGAGATGTAAAGTTTAATGTAGACGAAGAGAAGAAAATTTGATACTCCATTACTCAAAAAGACTTTCAATTAAAAATGGTTTATTTCATTCACTGCACAAGTGTTTTGAGTGATGGAATACGAAAACACATACAATACAGTAACTTATCTGTTAGGAGGTTGTAAAATAGACTGATTATTGATTTCCCCTTAACAGTACAGAAAAATAATTACTCGATATAAAATTCTAATAAACCAATTGTAATTACTGTACGGTTTAGAAATAGTACTGTATTTCATTGATAGCAATAGTAAAATAATAATCTGGGAAGGTCTCAGCTTTCCTGGCACTCAAGCAGGAAATTAAGGAAACCATTAGGAAGTCCGATAATTTAAATAAGCCCAAGAGGAGTAATTTTATTGAATTGTAAGTTCCTTTAAAAAAATTGTTTTAAACCTTAACTCTAAAGTTAAAACTGTGGGGCACCATCTGTTAAACGTTAAAAATGATTTTATATTTTTAATTATAATAAAAAAGGCTTCATTTTGAGAGTAGAGAAGAGTTTTTAAAAAGAATTTTAAATTAAGTCCGACTCCATTCGAGATACGACCCCTCGACGATTAACCACCAAAATTTAACAGCTGAACGTCCCTTATAGACCGTAAAAGTTATTTTTGGCAAATTTCGTTTCTTCAGAAATGTTAAACGAAATACTCAACACCCTCATCCGGGAAATCTCTCTCCGTTTTGGGTTGGGTCAAAACGCGAAGATACGCAAAAGACTAGGGAGGGTCAAATTTGACACGATTATAATAATTTCCCGTGTTATGTACTGTACAGTACATTAACAGCTGAGAAAGTAAAAGTACAGTAATTCCCCAAAAATTGCAGTTAAAATTGACGCAGAATCGAGTTTGTATGTACTGTATACGTGATATTTTCGTCCAGAAAAATATTGGACATATAAAGCCAAACAATTTAAGATCTGTTTATTTATATCTACAAACATGGCGTCCGCAGAATATTTTCCCGGGGAAGAAAAACGTGGAGACAAATAATTATATCAATAAATTTTTAATTTTTGGAGGTATTTCACCAATTGAAAAGGTCAAAGCGTACCATAGTCCAAGAAGTATTTATTCGATCCAGGAAGGCAAATGCTCCGTTAGCCCCCTTTGCGGATGCACGATGGCAGACGATAGCAATTTGTATTACCAAAAGTAAGAGCAAATAGGATCGACATTATTTTCAAAAAAAATGTTTCATTAACGAGCACTCCCGAATAGCGGGCACATCTACTTAACGAGCATTTTTACAATCCTCGAACCCTTCAAGTAGGACATCTGTTATATTTACTTATAAATAACGGATGCCATAACCAACCTTACGAAAACGTAAAGTTCTGCCTTCAATATTCTGATCAAATTAATTGCGTACGAAATATTTTATAACTAAAAGGATCGGTTTAAATATTCTTTCAGAGGAGGAATTTTGACCGTCTGCGTCGAATAAAGATGCCGAAAATAGGAATGGAGTAAGGGCAGGTTGTAAAAAGCCAAACAATATTCTTTATCTGTTAGAAAACAATCAACGTAAGAGTGTTTTGTCATAGTTTTTATGCGCCATTTAAAGTGTCCCGTCCGATCTGTTTGCTATTTAGAATTCAATTAGAACGAGCAATTATCTATTGTGACGTGACATGGGTCAGAATGCCGGGCTACAATTTTTAATCATATTTTTAAATTAATTTAAAATATATGCTCTTTAAATCAGTAACGGCTTGCCCCTGTACGGTTCAGTAAATGATACTTTTCTTTTAACAAAGTCGTGCCAGTCATTTATAAAACACCTTACTGGGTAAAATTTTTGAATTAAAATATTATGACTTCCGGTTTGCATCGGAAGTTCATGTATAGTTAAATCGGGCCTATTGCCCCTAAGTTTCCCATATCTGGTCTCGTTTTTCATCTATATAAGTCCGCTCGAAATTAAGAAAGACAGACGAAATTTAATAGGTTTACTGTAGACTCGATATTTTATTAATATTCGTAACATGACTCACACACAAACAGATGGTCCGGAATACCCATTTTTTTACAAATCTTGCACCATCGTTTGGATTTTTTATCACTCGATCTAGGACAGATGTGACATCGACCCTGACTGGTAGATGGTTGTGACTCGGGCCATCTGGACGTTTGTCTGTTTTTGAAGCAGCTTATTTGCTCTATTTCTTAGATCTTTTGGTAAACTGCAAAGCTACTTCTACATAATTTGCGGTTTTATTAATTTCCAACTTAGCATTTCAAGAAATTTACTTCGTTTGCAATTATCACCAGTAGCAAATTGTGATATTTATATATAACATAGGTGTTAATTGCTACAATATTCAGCAAATTAAAAAACATGACCAATGGCCATCGCCTAGTAATTCTGGCCACATTGTTTCTTTCACAATGTTGGTCCACAACATCTACGCCAGTTTTAGTCATGTTGTAAAAATGTTATAATTTCTGGTTTTTGTGTCTCTCCTGTGGTTTCATCTATCTTGTCATCAAAATGCATTGATGATACAAGCAAGACAGCTTTATTTTTTTAGGGCAATAATACACCATTGTGCAATCGCTTTCTAATCCAAATATTGAAGAGTATTGTGCTCGATTTCTCCGAGATAAAAATTCTGCTGGCACCTCCCGCCAATATTTGGCGTACTATTTTTACGTATTGTGCCTACATAGGTGAGTTTCTTAGTCTTAAGGGCTTTTACTAGAGAAAGACTACTGAACCAGTTATCCACTGTGATATATTTCGGTTCATTCCCTGTACAGGCGTTACTAATCTCAACATCATCTTGAGCAGTAGTGCTGAAACAGTAAGGCCCGTCAGGCTGCTTCCCTACATACGGTTCTAAACTTACAGTGTATGCCGTTTTCACATCACACAAAGCAAACATTTTTAGCCTATATTTTGCTGGTTTCTTCGGAATGTATTGCCGAAATGAGCACTTGCCCCGAAAAGCTAATAGCTGTTCGTCTACCGTAAGGTACTCACTGGGTGTGAAATACTTTCTAAAGTTCGTTAAAAACATTTCGAGTATTTCTCTAATAGGAACCAATTTATCTATCTTTCTTCTCTTGTCTCTGTCAGTAATGTCATCAAATCTTATACATCTTAATAAAGATCGAAATCGCTTTTCACTCATGCATAGGTAGCATGATTCTAAACCATTTCCCTTCGAATTGTCCCACATCTTGTGTGCGTTTTTTGTGGAGCTCCGTATACTCCCTATTAAATATAATAATCCTACAAAAGCTTTTATTTCTGTGGGATCTGTATCTCTAGCGGGATATCCCTTTCCCGGTCAAATAAGCCTCTTATCTTTGAAATATATATATTTGTATATTCCACAATTGCATTTATTATGTTTATGCCAAAAAATAAATTGAAGATGTCTATCTCTGTCGTACAGTTACGTGCCTCATTTTTAGGGCCAGGTAAGTGTGTTATTATGTTCAGTAACCTAGTTCGAACTCTTTTGGTGGCGGCTGTTTGTTCCATTTTGTGTACTCATCTTTACCTATATAGTACCTTGCATTTGTAGCTGTCTGATCTTCATCCTCCTCTTCCATTTCCTGCTCTGTATCCGTGTCATGACACTTATAGTTAATACATCCACTTCTCCATCGTCAGATTCTTCTGGGTCACCTAAATCTTGCTCGTCTTCTTCCTCTTCAAGCCACTTCAGTAACTGCTGGGTATCTACTGCAGCTTGTCGTTTAGGTCTCTTGCTACAGCTGCTTTGTGCCATTGTAACTGTTATAAGAAAAACGAATAGTATAACAAACAGTTTATACATGAAAAATATGCTGATATTGTATAGTAATTTGTTCGTACTTATATAATATAAACTTGTTACAGTTTACTAATAACAATCAATTTATAAAACCTATTACAATTTTATTTTACATATACTGTACGTAATGTTACGTGTCTAAAATTAAAACATTGTTAAATTTAAGTATTAAATTATTTTTCTATTTACACTACATAGATATGTCTACATTCTTTCGAATGGAAAAAACTGCAGCATTTTAAAATCAATGGAGAGCCTGAAAACTACCTACACTTTAAAACGCATATCCTCTCGTGGGGGGAGGTTGTTTTTCAAAATCTAGGTGAAGTGTCTCTGCTGAAAGGGGCGGTCAGTTTTTATAAATTTTACTTTATCGATGATTTACATTTGATTCTATTTATATGTTAATTACACTAATACAATAAGAGTAGACTGTATAACCGATTTTTACCCTATTAAATGAACAGTTATATAACGATGTTATATGTATGATTAAAGTACTGCAATGATAGTAAAAAAAATGTCTAAGTACTAGCATTAGAAAAGTAAGTTGAACTTCGACCTACAAAGACAGAACCGCACAACTCCCTAGAGTTTAGTCGGGAAGAGAGAAAGCTACACTAAACAAGGCTTTACACCCACAGAGTGGTGCAGTTTGTTTTGTACAGAATAAAACATCAATGGATTTTTAAAGTAAGCAAATAAAATCCTTCATTTCCATTTTAATAATGCTTTATACGAAATTATTGATTCAAATAACTTATTTACATATAAATAAATCAAATGTGTTAAGAAAAAATTTAAAAAAAATACTAACTGCACCAATAATTACAGAACATTCGATGTAGAAAGATAAAACAAATTGAAAACGTGGCCCGTGGACAGAGCGCGCCTAACCGAGAATATCTGTTTTTTTAATTGAAAATTTTTTCCTCTACCTAAGAATTGTAAGTTCTACAATTCAAATATCTTACAGAAAAAGTCTCAAAAACAATGGTTTTAACTTAATACTATTACGTAAAATAAACATTTTGACATATGTCAAGCATGCGTTACTGGTCCCTTAGCGCCTCCAACAATAAATTTCATTGTTCCTGTCTTAGCTACTATTATGTATTAATTATTAATAATTGTGACAAGGTATTGGATTGAAGCCTCGAATCGGATCTTTCTAGTGACCTTAGGTCTCGGTTATTTCCCCCAACCTATTTTTCCTGAAAAGCTAATTAGATTAAATGAACGATTACAAAATCGATTTTATAGCGATTAAATACGTTCAACTGCTAAGGTCATAGTCAAAACAAGCCGGGCTTTGCCCCGCCAAAACAAACCTCAGCTCTTTAGATGAGCGGGGGAGAAGTTATTTACAATATTTACACTGTCTAATTACTAAGCCGGAAGAAGAGGGGTCGACTGTTATCTTGAAGCGCCGATTAGTGAGCGGTATGACCGACACGGCTTTCACTTATTTTTTGGGATAATTAAATATTTATGATTTGGTCAATAAGTAAAAAAAATAAGAAATAAATCTTAGAATAAAAAGTATTTCAATAATAAATCAACACAGATTTTTAGATAAGGTCAAAAATACCAGATAAACTGTAGAAAAAGTTACTTACTATAATGGAAAAGAAACTCAGGAGGATATAAATCTGTGATTTGTTTACTCTAAAAAAATATTAGTAGTTAGTCAATAATAGTAAAAATAAGTCAACCACATATACAAACATCTCCAACCCGATATATAATTATAGCTA